>NC_137971.1:106872116-107092929 GCF_963924665.1 Micromys minutus
GCAACCAACTTAAATTTTTAAGTGGAAGAGAGATACATTATGTCCTATTACTCTTCTTGTTGTTCATAATGCTTTGGATATTAGACGAACTATATCAAAGTGAACAGTGAAGGAAACCACATACTGTTGGGTTCTCTCTTCTGGACCCCACACAAAACACAGAAAACATCCAAACATCAATTTTCAATTGCAAATAAATAAATAAATAAATTTCAAAGAGATCGTTACTAAGTATTCAAGAGCTGTGTTGGATAGATAACCTTCCTATAGTAGGCCAACTGTATTTGCATAGTCTAAAATGAGTGAAATCAATGGCAAGTTCCTAAAGAGACTTCATCTCAGGATTGCTTCTTGAAGCGGACATGCTTTCACTGTCATTATTAAATTAATAATCCCTGGGCCCTAGTTCACCCTATTGGTCAGATTGACATGAATTTTCATGAATTAATGCCAGTTAGATGAATTAGGTGTTCTGTAGAATTCCTGATTTGATTCAAATAATTTTAAGAAGAATCTTATAAGGGATGGTTTTAGTTGTTTTGCTAGAAAAACATAAAAAAGTTAGAATAAAGAATGCAAAGAGCCCACACCTCATATAATAAATAAAGAATTAATAATAAGCAACACAACGGGCTCTCATAATTAGACCAAAAAGTGGAATAGACTTGGAACAAATCTGTGTTCAAGAAAGATGTATTTAGCTCCAAGGATAAAGCATCAAGTTTTCACTATGATAAAGTAGGACCATGTAAAAGCTGTTGCTTTAAACTTATAGTAAGTGTATTGGAATCACACACTGCTTTGAACTTAATATTATCATATTTTCTGTAACTCCCATTTGAGGTAATATTCTAAATACATTTTGTCTAAGAAGGTATAAAAAACAGAGTAAATAAATAATGTTGGATGAATGTTTTAGCTTGGGAGGCTCTACCACCTTCATCCATCCATCAAGCCAGATTGCCATCCAACCAGCCATACGTATAGACATATATGTATATATATATATATATATATATATATACATATATGTCTATACGTATGTGTGTAGGTATATGGGTATATGTAAGCATGCATGAGTACTTATGAAGAGTATAAGAAAAGTGATTGAGTTCAAGAATAGTGTGAATGTATTAATATGTAAATGAGAATGTGACTGAAATATAAATATATGTATGAATGTGTCTGTACATATATTCCTATATAAAGCATCTTAATTGTTTTTCTTTCCTTCCTCTCTGTTTCACAAAACATTAACCAGTCAAGTCAATGAAGGGATTCTGGTTGTCTTTCAAAAAAAGTGAACCCTATCAATAAATCGTTTCCCTAATATTTGTGCTGTTAGCAACAGGTATCAATATACCCAGAGGCATGCAGCTTCTGGCCTCAGAGTAACTTAAAGTAAATGTTTGCCAAGCTGAGCATTTGTCTCACTCCTGGGGTGCCATGTGCCAGAGGGATGAAGCCACTAGGGGGAGGGGAGGCAGGATACATTCTGTGATAGGGGAGAGTTTTTCTGAGGCTCTCTCTCTCTTCTTTTAACCTTAAGAAAGAATGTGAATGCTTATTGTGGTCTTTCTTTCTTTCTTTCTTCCTTCCTTCCTTCCTTCCTTCCTTCCTTCCTTCCTTTCTTTCTTTCTTCCTTCCTTCCTTCCTTCCTTCCTTCCTTCCTTCTTCCTTCCTTCCTTTTTTGCTTCCTTCCTTCCTTCCTTCCTTCCTTTCTTACTTTCTTCCTTTCTTCCTTCCTTCCTTCCTTCCTTCCTTCCTTCCTTCCTTCCTTTCTTTCTTTCTTATATTTTTTAAATTAGATGCTCTTTGTATTAACATTTGAAATGTTTACAGACCTTATGAAACTTAAAACAAAGGAAGGCCAAAATGTGGATGTCTCAATCCTTCTCAGAAAGGAGAACAAAACACTCATAGGAGGAAATACAAGGTCAAATTGAGGAGCAGGGATTGAAGAAAAGATCATTCAGAGACTGCCTCACCTGCATATACAGCCACCAATCCCAAATATTATTGCTGTTGCCAAGAAGTACATAATGGCAGATACCAGATAGGGATGCCTACCTCACGGGCTCTGCCAGAGTCATCCAGATACAGCTGAGCATGCTTGCAGCTAACTAGCAGACTGAACATGGGGACCCCAATAAAGGTGCTAAAGAAAGGACTGAAGGAGCTGAAAGTTTTTCAACCTCGTGGAAGAACAACATTACCAACCAGTCTTCTGTGTTTCTCAATCTTATGTTTAACCAGACTTTGCTCTGGGCTGTTGAGATGTGAGAACCATCTTCCTCGGGTTCACCTTCCCCTATACATCAGACAGGAGGGGGATGGCTCATCTCAGGACCAGGCAGAATCTGGGTTGGTTCTGAGTATGTGCCTAGAGTACAGCAGAGCTGAAAGAGAGAAGGCCTTCTTCAAGAAATTTATTTGAGGCTTTTTATGAGGAAGGTTTCCCTCACTGCTCTATCCCCAGCCCTGCTGTCCTGGATGAACAAGTGTATCCTTGCTTATCCAAATTGTTTTATTTTATGGATAATGTATATGCATATGTCTTACTAAGGGTGAACCAGAGATTAAAATTTTTGAGAAAGGAATGCCCAGGAAGGGAAGCTCATTGGCTAAAAATTTGGGGCCTATCTAGATAACTCATTAGCACGGAGAATTCTAGGTTCTTATTCTATATTATGGTTTGTTATGGTTTTCTCACTGGGGTGTCATGGTTATGTGCTCCAGGACAGGTAGAAGTTGGCCAGGAATACCTACCATTCTCAATACTGAGATTTCCTATGGGTTTGAACCTTACTAGTTCTGTGTGGTGGCATGGTCCACTTACCCACACAGAAATATATACCTTATAATATAAATCAACCCCTGTCTGCTTTTGATAGTTTACTAAGGGAGCAAACTGTTTGAGGGGTTGTGAGGGAAATTGAGGACAAGTCTTTCCTGGTAGAGGAGATTGCAAAGGAAATAACCCAGTCTATACCTATTTGTCTGGCATTGTGAGGACGGCCTTTTATACTACAGAAAACAATTGGTCAAAAGCCTTGATTCCTAACCGAGCTCTACAGTTTGAATACAGAGGCTTATAACAGGCAGCTGGAAGAGTTCAGAGTAGAGCAAGACCAAGGCTCCCAACCTTATCCAGCAGGATGCACTAATGAGAAAGAGAAAAGGTGAGAATCCTCAGAGCATAGAGTTTCGCCAGTTTGGGGACAGGTAGACCCCTAGTTACCTAGGAAAACAGGGCATCTAGGCAACAGTAAGGGGCATGTTTCAGTGGTTGAATGCTTCAGCCATGCCATGTGTATCTGGAGCTTTGGTGCCCTCCCCTAATTTTGTGTGAAAGTAAACAAATCCTTCCTGGGAAGCACAAGGCCCTGGAAGAGGAAAGTGGGGATTTGGCCTGAGAGGCAAGTACTCTTTTGTAGAAGTAGGTATAATGGCCATTTGTAGTGGTCACTGTGATAGTTATCAACAGTGCTCATTGTGAAGTTTAGTTGTCATTGTCACTTTGGTGGTCAGGTATAGTGTTCATTGTAATGATTCGCTGTGGTCATCTGTTCCTATGTGCTTCCTGCAAGTAACTTACCCATTCTTTTGTTGTTAAATGCATAATTTGTTCCTAAGCCTCCAACTTTTTTTTACAGCAGTGTTATACTATTTTTGAGGGTTTCTGTGTATACAATAAACAAAAAATGATATATTTATGTTATCATGAATAAGAAAATTTTCAAGATCTATAATGTAGACAGTTATCCACCTATTTGAAATATATGTGTTCTTTTTCCTCAAATTTATATATATATATATATATATATATATATATATATATATTATGCTTATTTCAATTTATATTAATTGATATTTCTCTTGATTACAACTTAGGTTGCTCATTCCTAGGCATACATATTTATCAGCTAACCTGGTTTTTCACTTTGTAAATGTCTATAGTCCTTTTTTTTTCCTGGTGAATTTCTGACATTTTTTATATCTACTATTATCAGTTTCTTTAATATTTTAAGTATATGATGCAACCTTAACACTTTTAGATTTTTCGTCTATCTTCTAAGTTACAATAATTAGCTCTTTTGTCTATATTTCTCTTTATTATAAAAATGCCAAATTTTAATTTTGTTAAATATTCTTCATATATTTTTGTACTTTAAACATTTATGAATTGTCTATATTATTTGCAGTATGTCTTCACCAAAAGAAGCATATAATACTCAAAATACTTACTAACAAAGATAAATTTCAAAGATAAGATTAATTTGTCTTATCAGAGTCAAGTACATGGAGAAATTCTGTGAGACACTTATAACCATAGAATGTAGTTTAGGATTACTGGACCACTTCAAAAATCTTAAAGGTTTTGTTTAATGTGTACCAGTCAGATGGTGTACCAAAAAACTCATGGATGCTTCTCACAAGATCTTTTGTGATGTTTCCCTCCAGTATGATTCTCTGAGAATCACTGTTTTTCTTACCCAAATCTTTATATTGATAAAGGCAGGCAAATATAATTGTAAAGCAATAAGAAAAATTCTAAGCCAAGGGAATCATTTTATTCGCAGTCATAGAACAGTAGCACAGTGTAAATCATACAAGACCATTGTCTAAAAACAGTGATTTTCTAACTGAGAATACAAATTGCATAAACAGTTATATATTTGTTACATTTATTTGCAACATTTTAAGGCAATGTCTTCAGAATGATGAGTGCAGTTTTATAAAAAAAATAGCTATTATTTTATAACATTCGAAGAGAAGATATTCCCAAAATTTTGAAGGATTTTTTATTTTTATTTTTTCTGAGTGAGAAAAGTTTACTGGTAAAGTTAAGAAATGTGAACAGACCAATTTAATCTCTTTCCCTCTACATCTCCCTCTCCTCTCTTTTCTCTCCTCTCATCTATTCTCTCACCTTTTCCTTCCTTTTGCTTGGATGATAAGTTAGTGGTACCAATACATGCATTATTGTGAGGTCATCTCCTAGAGCATAGGAAACCTACCAGTGGCTCTTCTTTCATTAAAGAATGACTTTTTTCTCTTTTATTCTTAACAGCTACCAATAGTTTCTAAAAGGTAGGATTTCACCCACCTATGCAGGAATCTTGCCTTTCTTGTGTTCTCTGCTGGTAACCATGGAGGCTCTGAGTTCCTGAATGCAGCAGCCACTGCCTTAAGAAGACAACATTTTAGAGAATTTATCTCCATCCTTAGATCTTACATTCTTTTGAAAACCTTCCCATGCATCTAAAGCAGAACATTCACAAAGTAGAATCTTGGTAGTATATCTTAGAGCCAGTCCATAGCAAACATTTCTAAGTCAATGCTTATGAAACAAGTAATTAACAAAATTATGACATCACAGCAAGATATATTCATCTGTAAGTTTGTAGTTTTGGTTATAACTAATATTTTCCTGGTATTGTTGACTGAGCCTAGAACCTACTACATATTGAATAAATGTTATACCACTAAGCTACATTTTCATACCATGTTCATATTTTTAAATGAAAAATGTTAACTAGTAAATACATACAACTAGTCTTTAAATTATTTCAGATATAAAGAAACACCTATGCAATTGTTTCTAAAATGTTGCTATCAATAATATGTTAAAAATGATATTACATTAAAGCCACTTAGACTCATAAAGACATAATGAACCTTTTTATAGATATTTGGGCAAAATAAATGGATGTAAACATTACTTTTCAGAATTCCTTTAGGACCAAATTAGAGGGTGAAAAGAATTTTAGAAAAGCAGTCTACAAATGACAGTGTTGAGACTTAAGGCTAGCATGATGCTGGCAGGTGATTATACAAATGATTAAAACAAGGCTTTCTGAAAAACAAGAGGTTTGTGAAGACTCACCATGTTCCAATTTGAGTGTGCATTCCTAAGAGAAGAAACCTTTCCTTCATCAAATACGTCTCAATCTATAGTGACTGATATTTTTCAGATTACATGTAGCAAATAGAATACTTAATAACATTCTTTTTGATGTGTTTCTATATCTTTACTTATTCAGAAAAACAAAAAGTAAAATGTATCATTTAATCTATATGTCTCCTAATCTATCAAATTATGTTTTTAGTTTAAGTTAACCTTTCCTTTGACTGTCTCAGTTAAGACACATCTGTCATGGCCCTCTTGAGTGTTTTAGCTTTATCCCTTTTTTAATATTAAACATCTGTCATTCAGAAATACCTCCATATGCTACATTTTATACTAAACCATGCCTGATCTCAACAGGGGGATCTAGTGTATGTCAACTATGCACGAACTGAAGACTTCTTTAAACTTGAAAGGGACATGAAGATCAATTGTTCTGAGAAAATTGTAATTGCCAGATATGGGAAAGTCTTCAGAGGAAATCAGGTAAAGAAATGATGTTCTTTCACATTAGTAGATAGACTGGAGATTATAGGGTTAAGTTAAACAAGAAATAAATACTGCACTGTTTCCTTATACATAAATCTCCATTCAAATAAAGAAGAGGAAAACAGGGGCTGGAGAGATGGCTCAGTGGTTAAGAGCACCGACTGCTCTTTCAGAGGTCCTGAGTTCATATCTCAGCAACCACATGGTGGCTCACAACAATCTGTAATAGGATCTGATGCCCTTTTCTGGTATGTCTGAAGACAGCAACAGTGTCGCACATACATAAAATAATAAATATTTAAAAAAAAAAGAAAGAAAGAAGAAGAAAACATACACACAAAAGTAGGAGGGACTGGCCCTTTTGCCATTAAGGAGGGGAGAAATAGAAACAATGAAGCAAGTTAAAATCATAAGTGGATGAGTATAATCTGAGCACATGTGAGTCATGTGTGGATATGTTATAATTAATTCCACTATTTTGTACAGTTTATAGATTTGTACATTTGATACCATTTTTAAAATTTACCTCTTTCTTTAATATAAAAAATTATAATATGATAAATTTTTACATTTTTCTGAGATAATGATTCTCTTATCACTGTACATTCCAATTTATAAGAAGTACACACTATGAGAGAAAATGCCTTTGAGTTGTGTTGCTGAAATTCTGTCTGTATTTTCCAGAGTAAATGCAGCACATATTCTGTACCTTCAATAATCTGTGCCTACCAAGAAGCAAAAAGAAACAATGGGTTTCCTATTAGTTTTATATATTATCTTCAATATTTTTCTAATTAAATTCAATGTGGATCATTATTATAGGTAGAGCAAAAAGTCGTTATTGCTTTTTAGACATAGACTTAAAGGGGATTTGGCTTAGTAATTATATATTCTTCTCATGCTTCTAGAAAACTAGAGAGGACAACAAATTCTTGCTCACACTGTGTTATGAGAGTGTTCTACATTTGCCAATTTTGCATAACCATCAATTTTTATATCTGTAAGTGGCACTTTATAGCTTCTTGGGACTCTGAGATAGGATACCCTTCCTGGGCTACAGAGTGAATTAATTAAAATTTTAGAGAGACCTGGTCTTTAAAACAGAAGATGAAACTTAGATACTTAAGTAATGTGATTTTGGCATCTGCCATTATTAAGCCTGGAACAAATTACCTAAACTGAAAAAACAAACGCCATGTTTTTTAGGTTAAAAATGCTCAACTGGCAGGTGCAAAAGGAATCATTCTGTACTCGGATCCTGCTGACTACTTTGTTCCTGGGGTGAAGTCCTATCCAGATGGTTGGAACCTCCCTGGAGGTGGTGTCCAGCGTGGAAATGTATTAAATCTTAATGGTGCAGGTGACCCTCTCACACCAGGTTACCCAGCAAAGGGTGAGTGACCAGATCCTAACTATTATATTATTTCAATTGATGTAAAAAAGTACATGTCAAAATGACAAAGAACATATTCTTTCTATTTATTTTCTTCCTAGAAATAAAAATGTTCAAAATTCTGAAAATTATCTGATCATATTTCTTTCATCATAACTTAAAATTCAACCAGATAGCTTTGAAACTCTGACTTTTTAAAATATTAAAACGTAATATGATCCATGTTAAATATAGTGTGCGACACTTACATGCAGGTGGAAACAGAGTTCTGCAAGAATATATTTAAAATAATTAGCTGCATGTGTGAATACCAACATTGAATATGGTTACAAAGGAAGATGAGTGACTCGTGTCTGTTTTAGTCTGCTTTTTTCTAACCATGAATTTTGGCCAGGGTAGATATTCTTACTAAGGAAATATACTCAAAATTTATAATTCTCATGAGTAAAAATATTAATTTCTTAGTAATAAATGGAGAATCAAAAGGCCTCATAATTTGATTTGATAGTTCATCAAGGATACAGAACCTAGACAGTGCACTAAGAATAGAGAAACCTTTGTTTCTTTGTCATGATAAGTAAAAATTGTAATGTTTCCTAAATTAATACCTGGACAGCCTTAAAGGCAAGGGATATTATGACCTCTATCTTGGAGGAAAATGAGAATAATGCTTAACAATGTGGTAATATTCACTACATCACTGAGCAGGGCACTGATGTTCAAAGTCACAGTGTGGCCTCAGAGTCCACATTCTTGTTTCTGTTGAAGTGCCTCCCGATTGTGCATTAACAAACAAGCTATATTGTTTTCAGTGTCTTCATATATCAGATGATGTCTATAAAACATGTGATCACATAGTTTAGAACAGAGCAAAGTCTTCATTACCTATGCTTACATATTGAGTTTTCATTTCTGATCTACCAAATCATATATATTTGTAAAGCTTATGTGTTTGGAGGGTTTTTAAATTATTTTTAAAGCACAGAGCACTGCCATAAATATTTCCATTATTTAAAATAACTTTATATTACTCTACAGTAAGGTAAAGACACATTGGTAGTCTTTCCATAATTCTGTAGATGACCCCATTCCATCTTCATAGAATCAGTACTAAATGGGCTCAGTTTTTAATACAATATGTAAAATAGAGAGAATGAAGTGTTTGGATACTCATGGGGAATTGGAGGGAAGAAGTTGGAATGAACACAATAAAGACACATGTATGAAATGCCAAAGAATATGAAAATAAACCTTCAATAAAAGCATAAAAGTGGACTGATAAATAGAAAGAAAAGCTATAGGTTTTTATTTACTCTTACTTTTCCACTTTTACATTTTAAAAAGTTTCATCCAGCTTGTTAATCATAGTAA
Organism: Micromys minutus; assembly: GCF_963924665.1. Classification (NCBI taxonomy): domain Eukaryota; kingdom Metazoa; phylum Chordata; class Mammalia; order Rodentia; family Muridae; genus Micromys; species Micromys minutus. The sequence continues at coordinate 106,881,281 of NC_137971.1, forward strand.
ACTAACATTGTGAAAAATAAAATAAACGGGAACGTCTTTTATGATTAGCACTTTTAAAATGATAGAGTTTTTGTGAGAAGACATGTAATTCGAATTTATAACATTAAGCACTTTTGGAAACGTTACGTTTTCATGATCATTCGAATTTTACCTTTTCTCTATTTATCTTTCACAGAAAATAGATTTTATTTATATAGTCTATTCTGGTTATGCTTTCATCTCTTTCAGGTCTTCTGAGGTGAGGCCCTGCCCACTTTCTCTCTCATCTGAGCCCACACAGTTTTTGCCTTATTCAAAAACAAATAGTTATCTAAAATATAAAATAATGTAAGGTGAAAGAAAATCACATAAATTGGAGGAAGTCCAAGAAAAAACAGAAGATAAAAAAACCAAAGAAAAATAACAAAACATATATAGATGCAGAGACAGCAACAAGAAATCCATAAAAACACAAAATTGGAAGCCATACATATATGCAAAGATCCCACAGCATAAAAATGCACCCCCAAAGAATTATGAGATGAAGAACTTTCAAATATGCCATGAATACATTTTTGTTAGTTATTTCCTGTTGGACATTGATACTGCTCAAAAGAATGATTTGTACCCCCAGTGAAATTCTCTTGGAGAAGACCTTTTCATTTGTGTTTTTTATCTATTGAAGATAACTTCTGGGGCAGCTCGAAGAACCAATCTGGCACAGATCTATGCAGACCCTGGGCATGCTGCCACAATATCTGCAGGTTCATATGTACACCATTTATATTGTACTAAGAAACCTGGTTACCTTGGTATTTTTCATCTCATCTGGTGCTTAAAACCTTTCTGCTTCCTCTTCTTGAGGGTACCTGATATATCAAGGAAAGGTGCAGTGGAGACATTCTTATAAGAACTGGGTATTCCAAGGTTTCTCACTCTCTGCACATTGTCTCATTGTGGATTTATTTGAAAGAGTAAGTTTCTCTAATGAAATGTGAGTGTAGCAGAATGACATGAGGAGCCATTTTATTGTTATATTCCTTTTAGAGAAAAGTAGCATTTGATTTTTCTCTAGATCCTTGGCCTATCCAGTTTCAGTTTCTTGGTCACTTTAGCAGTGTCAAGAAGTGGGATCTAATTTATGGAATACGAAGTAAATTCAATCAGATATTGCCTTTTTGCTTTCACAATATTTGTGCTTCTATTACCTAGAGAATCTTGAAGGTTGGTCATTATTGTAGATTGAATGGTTTATACTTGGGTTGGTGTTTACCTTTCCAGTACAATGAGCAATAAATATTCTGTAGGAGTGAAGGCACTAGGTAGGTATCAGCTCAACATCTACTAACAATGGAAGTGTTCAATGCAGTATTTCTCTGTTTCAAATTTTTGTTTGTTTGTTTTTGTTTGTTGCATCCACATTACAATTTTAGTTTACTCTTCTTCCCATATATTCTTCTCTCATATACTACATCCCAACCACAGGGACTCCCCTCCCTACAGCCACTCACCCCTCTCCCTTACCCTTCCCGATCAACCTGCTCTCTGCCTTGCTTTATAAAAGAACACGCCTCTGAGAAACAGCATCCAAACACAGCAAAACAAGATACTGTAAACCTGGCATGAACCATCACATCAAGGCTGGATAACCCAACCCAGTATCAAGAAAAGTGTCCTACCAGTAGGGAAAAGCTTCAGGAACAACCCCAGTTCCCACTATTAGTATTTCCACAAAAATACGACCCTACTTAGCCATAATAAGTATGAAAAGGACTTAAGATAGATCTCTAAATGCTCCCCTGATTTCTTCAAGTTCCCTTGAGTAGCTAAATAGAAGATTAAAAAATATATCGGTAGCCATCCTATAAACAAATGGTCTTATAAAGAAATCAGGAAAGAAACAGGTGACTTTAGAGAACCCTGACTAATACATCAAGTCAATGTGGTTCAAAGATCACAATGTAAAACCTGATATACTGAACCTGTTAGGAGAAAAAAATAAAGAACATCCTTAGTGCACTGGCACAAGGACTTTATCCTGAATAGAACACTAATAACAAAGGTGCTGAGATCAATGATTTGTAAATAGTACTTCATGAAACTGAAAAGCTTGTATAAGAAGAATCACTGACATTTTTTCTTTTTTCTTTTTAATATTCTTAAAGATTTATTATTTTATATACATGAGTGTTTGATCTATGTGTACATCTGTAAGTCAGAACCCATTATAGATAGTTGTGACCCAATGTGTGGTTGCTGATCATTGAACTCATGACCTCTAAAAAAGGAGCCAATCATGTTAACCACTGAGAAATCACTCCAGCCTTTTGTTTCACTGTTTTAAGAGAGTTATACTAGACCACCAAATGACTTCATACTCTCACAAGCATGTATGAGAGTTTTAATTTCCCCACATTCATTTAGAAACTTGGAATTTTTCTATTTCTAGAATATAGGAAAGAATTTGTTTAATCTTCCTTACTCACAAAGAGCCACTTGAAACATTTTTTTCCTTACAACTTTATTTTTTAAACAAGAGAGATACGTGTACAGATTTTTAAGAGCATTTCTGGGCATATACCCCAAAGATGCTCCAACATACAATATAGACACATGGTCCACCATGTTGATAGCAGACTTATTTATAATAGCAAGAAGCTGGAAAGAACCCAGATGTCCTTCAGTAGATGGATGGATACAAAAATTGTGGTATATTTACACAATGGAGTACTACTCAGCTACTAGAAACAATGACTTTATGAAAACATTTTAATAGTCAGTTATATTCTTTATTTTTCTTAGAATATGCTTATAGGCATGAGTCTACAGAAGCTGTTGGCCTTCCAAGTATACCTGTTCATCCAATTGGATATGATGATGCACACAAACTATTAGAGTAAGTTTGCCAGAAAAAAAATAACTGCTTTGGTGTTTCTCATTCTTGAAAATTTTCAAATGTTTGAGAATGTTCAAACTTTACTACGATAACCTAAATGATTGATGCGATGTACAAATATGTTCATAAATTTAAAGAATAGTGTAGATGGTCCTGAAGCCGTTTGCATTTTAGTATTTACTCCACTTTCTCAAGAAGGACTGCTTAACCACATACTCATGAAGGTGACTTCATCGGAACCTTCCCATTTTAATTAGGAAAATAAATGCGAGAGCCAGTGATTAGGCAGGGGAAATGAGGTGGAGACAGAGGGTCAGAGGTGAGGGGAGGACAGAGGAGGACCAAGAGAGAAGCACAGAGATGGAAGACAAGAAGGATGAATTGAATTCAGGTGGACTTTATTGGTGTTAAATAGCTATGAACATTTAAGGATTCATAGGTCTTTTATCTAAAGGCAGTTTGTATCTTTGACTATTTAATATAATCTTACTGGGTAGAGGGTTTGTGGATTGAGAATTTGATAGATAAACATGTATGAAAAGGTATTGGGCCTTACAGTCATGTTTGTGCTGGGCATGTCAGCATTTTTACCTGGATTGACAAGAGTCGTGTGGGTGGAGTGAGATCAGGGGCAGCTTAGACCGAGCAACAGAGTTCGTACACCGGCTCTATACTAGAAGTGGTGTCCTCGGAGTGAGACTGCGGGGGCTGATAAAGAGATAAGCTTTTCATTTTTTAATATTTACTGCAAAGGAATACTGGTTCTGATTTTGGAATTTATTTTGTATTTGGATAATCAATATTTGACAGCCATGTAAACTATCATTGATCAATTCCTGGAACTATGATGTCAAAGAACCCATATATATGATACAGTCATGCTTTCATAATGTTCTCAGTCAGGCAATGGTTCATTGGGTCAAGAATAATATGATAAATATGTTCAGGAAGGATAGTAGTCTGGAAGCAAGACTGTTCTTGATTACCTTGATCAATCAAATATCATGTGGTAATCACCTTTTCTTTTTCTTTTCTTCCCTCCCCTTTTCTTTTATCCTGTACCAGAATGACACTGAACCTGTGGATAATTCCTCAACCTTCTCTAGCTTCCTAATCTGTACATTTCCAAGCCTTTTCGCAGTGTATCTTTTATTCATCAATACTTTTGTTTTTAAATTTATACCTTTTTAAGGAACAGAATGACAATGTCAGAGATATTAAGGTCCAATTTCTAACCATATTTCTGTTCCCTTTCTGCCATCATTGTTGAGCTCTTCTTTTCCCAACATACTCTCTTTCATCTACATGTCCCTCTTACTTCACTTCCTTCTATAAGAGAAACTTCTCGAAAAGGAAAAGTTATGGAGTCAAAGAATTTTTACCAATTATCCACATTCGTCATTTCGTTCAAAACACAGCCCTAGTTTTTATTGGTTGGCTTGCATTGGGTTTATTACAGGGTCTAACTACATTGCACAGACTACTCCTGAATTTTAGATTTTCTTGACTTAGATTCCTAGGTCTTGACATTACAAGAGTCCTCCATCATGACTGGCCTCAAATAGTTTTAAATCATTTGATTATCACATCTGTGAGAAAACATTTTATGAGCTAGTTTAAAGCCTGCAGTTTCAAAAGTGAGGATTCTGATATCTAGAAATTGGAAGTATGTTTCCAATCTATGGGCAGAACAATTTTATATTTGGTCTAATATATTTGCCAATTGAATTAAAATTCAGTATGTGCAATTAACTATACATATATGCATATATATTCAAGGCAATTTGATTAGTTAAAGATGAATATGCTTATAGTATTATTAGTGATAAATGGAAGGTTCATTTAATTAAAAAAATTCAGCACTTACAAACATGTAATTTGTTCAAATACTATAAAAGTTATAAAATGCAGAATATGGGGCAAGATATTTAATAACAAAATATATTTCTGATGCATTAAATTTAAAACAATTTTTAAAACAGTATATTGTATGGTTCCAGTTATATAGCATATTAAAATGAGCACATATTTTCTTGTAGCTAAAGAATGCATAGTATTTTATAGTATTCAATGTGAGCTTGTATAGTCATGTGTACTAGTTTGCCTATCTGGATCAACAGATACATATTAGCTGTGTCCTAACTGAGTTAATTTAATTATTTGATTAAAAAATTACAAATGCTGTTTATCACAAATTACATCTAGCTTCTAAGTAAGCAGTTTTGTGTATATAGTATTTTGTGTTGCTGAGTTCATTATCACATGATAATATTTTAGTTTGTTTAACCCTTCACCAGTTTAAGGCCAATTGAGATTGTTCCTTATCTTAGCTTTTTATGAAAAAAGACATTATGAATAATTGTGTGTAGATTTCTTGCCACTGTAATCCTCATTTTTCTGGTGGACATTGTTGTGTCACATAAGTACATTTACTTTGATAAGAAACTTACAACTAAGAGAGATAGTATTACCATAACTTTCTCATCAATATATAAATAGAACACTTAATTCTTTACATGCTTTTATGAATTCTGGCTTTATGCAAGGTCAAATATATGGATCTATTTTTATTTTTCTACACAAAGCCTGACAGTTAGACCAGCAGCATTTACTAAAGATGCTTTCTCTTTTTCATTGCATGTGTTTTGGGTTCTTTGACAAAGATCAAGTGTCCATAAATTTGGGTTATCAACCTGTCTGTCTCTGTACCAGTACCATGCAGTTTTTATCACTATAGTTTTGTAGTACAGCTTGAGGTAAAGGATGGTCATTCCCCCAAAATTTCTTTTGTTGTTAAGTATTATTTTCGATATTCTGTTTATTTTTTTCCCAGATGAATGTGAAACTTGCGTTTTCCATGTCTTTGAAGAACTGCACCGGGATTTTGATGGGGATTGTGCTGAATCTTTAGGTTGCTTTTGGTAGAATGGTCATTTTTACTATGTTAATTTCACCAATCCATGAGCATGGAAGATCTCTCCATTTTCTGCATTTTTTTTCTTCTTCTTCAATTTGTTCTTTGAGAGACTTGAAGTTCTTATCATAGAGATCTTTCACTTGTTTGGTTAGACTCACCCCAAGATAATTTACATTTGTGACATTATGAAGACTCTTAATGTATATCATATAAGAGAAGACTCTGCCTGTATATCATTTGTACAAAGGAAGGTTACTGATTTGTTTGAGTTAATTTTATATCCAGTCACTTTGTTGAAGATTTTTATCAGCAGTAGAAGTTCTCTGGTAGAATTTTGGTAATTGCTTATATTAGTATATATGCAAGTAGTAATACCTTGACTTCTTCTTTACAGATCTTTGTCATCTTGTTCTCCTTTTGTTTTCTTATTGTTCTAGCTAGAATTTTGAGTAATATATTGAATACATATGGGGAGAGTTGGTATCCTTGTCTTGACCCTTATTTTGGTGGCATTGTGTCAAAAAACTCTCTTTTAAATATGATATTGGCTGTTGGTTTGCTACATATTGATTTTATTATATTTAGGTGTGGGTATTGAATTCCTGATCTCTCCAATATTTTTAACATGTAGGTAGGTGGTATTTTGTCAAATGCTTTTTCAGCATCTAATGGAATGATCATGGGATTTTTTTCTTTGAATATGTTTATATAGTGGATTATGTTGATAGACTTTTGTATATTAAATCAATCTTACATGCATGTGTTGAATGAAGCCTGCTTGATTATAGTGAATGATGGTTTTGATATGTCCTTGGATTTGGTTTGCAAGAATTTTATTGAATATTTTTGCATTGATACTTATAAGCAAAATTGTTCTGAAGTTCTTTTTCTTTTTCTCATTGGGTACTTGTGTGGTTTAGGTGTCAAAGTAATTGTGGCTTCATAGAAGTCATTAGATAGTGTTCTTTCTGTTTCTATTTTGTGGAGTAATATAAAGATTAAATGGTCTCCTTTGAAGGTATGATAGAATTATGCACTAAAATCATCCGTTCCTTGCCTTTCGTTGTTTGGGAGACTTTCAATAACTGCTTTTATTTCTTTAGGGGTTATGAGACTGTTTAAGAGCTTTATTTGATCCTGCTTTTACTTCAGTACCTGGTATTTGTATAGAAATTCATTCCTTTCATCTAGATTTTCCAGTTTTGTTGACTGTAGATTTTTGTAGTAGGATCTGATGTTTTGGGTTTTTTTCTTTGTTGTTGTTCATTTTTTACTTCAGTTTCTGTTGTTATGTCTCCATTTTAATTTCTTATTTTGCAAATTTGGATATTGTAAATGGGCCCTTTAATTTGTTTTGCTAGGGTTTTTTATCTATGTTGTTGTTTTTCTCAAAAAACAACTTCTGTTTTGTTGATACTTTGTATTTTTCTCATTGCTTCCATTTGATTAATTTTAGTTCTGATTTTGACCATTTTCTTCCTTCTACTCCTCTTGGGAGTGCTTTTTATTTGTTTTGTTTTGTTTTTTCTTTTTTGTTTTTTTTTCTTCAGCTTTCAGATGTGATTTGAAGTTCTAGTGAAAGATCTTTTAAATTTCTTTACCAAGTCTATTAATGCTATGAATTTTCCTCTTAGCATTGCTCTCATTGTGTCCCAAAAGTTTGGGTATACTGTCTCATCATTTTAATTAAATTCCAGGAATTCTTTAATTTCATTCTTTATTTCTCCCTTGATCAAGTTATTGATCAGAGAGTTGCTCAGTTTCCATAGGTATATGGGTTTTCTCTTGTTTTTGTTGTTCTTAGTACATAATGATCTGATAGAATGCATGAGATTATATCAGTCTTCTTGTATTAGTTGAGGTTTGTTTTGTGATCGATTATACAATCAATTTTGGAGAAGGTACTAGGAAGTGCTTAAAAGAAGTTATATTCTTTTGTTTTAGGGTTAAATGTTCTTTAGATATCTGTTAAATCTATTTGATGCATAACCTCTATTAGTTTCACTGTGTCTGTTTAGTTTCTGTTTCAATGACCTGTGAGAGTGGGGTATTTTAGTCTCCTGCTATTATTATTTGTGGTTCAGTGTCTGTTTTCAGATTTGGTAAAGTTTCTTTAATAAGTGTGGATGCCCTTGAATTTGGGACACATACATTCAGAACTGAGGCATTCTTCTGGATATTTCCTGTGGTGAATATGAAGTGTCTTTTCTCATCTTGCTTGAAAACTATTGGTTTAAAATCTATTTCATTGTATATTAGAATAAAAACTCCAGATTGTTTCTTGGGACTATTTGCTTTTTTCCTTTGACTCCGAGGTAGTGTCTCTCTTTGTCACTGAGGTGTGTTTTTTGTATGCAGAAAAATGATGGTTCCTGTTTGCGGATACAGTCTGTTAGCTTATGTCTTTTTTAGGGAAAATGAGTCCATTGATAGATACTAAACAGGGATGACTGTTAGTTCCAGTTATGTTTGTTGTTGCAGAAAGCATGATATGCATATAATTCTTTTCTATTGGCTTCGCTGTGAGATGGTTGACATTGTCTTCTTTCTTTGATATAGATACCCTTTTTGTTTTGGAATTTTTTTCTAGAATCCTCCGAAGGGCTGGATTGATCGATAAATGTTTTAATCTTGTTTTTTTCCAGGAAAATTTCTCCATCTATGTTAATAAATAGTTTTGCTGAGTGTAGTTGTCTAGGCTGGCATTTGTATTTCCTTAGGGTATGCATGACCTCTGACCAAGGCTTTTTGGCTTTTAGTGTCTGTGTTGAGAAATCTAGTGTAATTTGGTAGGTCTGCCTTTATATGTGACTTGGCCTTTTTCTATCACCTTTTAATATGCTTTTTTTATCCACTGCATTTACTGTTTTGATAATTATGTGATAAGAGTATTTTGTTTTCTGATCCAATCTATTTTGTATTCTACAGGCTTCTTGTTTATTTATGGCTATATCTTTCTTTAAGAATGAGAAGTTTTTTTTTTTCCTATGAATTTGTTGAAGACATTGTCAGTTGTTTTGAGCTGAAAATCTTCATTCTCTTCTATTCCTATTATTTTTAGATTTGGTATTTTTATCATATCCTGAATTTCCTTCATGTTTTGGGTTAGAAGGTTCTTTTAATATGTTTTGAAATTTTTTGACATTTGAGTCAATATCTTCCAAGGTATATTGTAAAACTCAGACTATCTCTTCTATTTATTATATTCTTATATTAGTGATGCTTGCTTCTGAAATACCTGACCTATGTCCTAAGTTTTTATTTTAGGGGTTATTTCCATTTGTCTTTTCTTTACTTTTTCTACTTCTACTTTTAAGTCTTGGACCACTTTGTTCAATTCCTTCACCTGTTTGACTGCATTTTCCTGTATTTCTTTAAGGGATTTATTTGTTTACTCTTTGAGGGTTATTACCTACTTACCTGTGTTTTCTTGTATTTCATTCACTGGGTTATTAACATTCTTAACAAACTCTATTATTTTCATGAGATAGAATTTTTCATCAACATACTAATTTACAGGTGTTTTGTTATATTCAGAACATGCTGTGGTAGGAGAACTGGGTTTTGATGATGTCAAAGTATATTGACTTCTGTTGCTTATGGTCTTGTGCTTGCCTCTTGCCATCAGGTTATTCCTGGTCTTAGCTGGTCTGGTTTTCTCTGCCTTTTGACTGCCATCTGTGCCCCTAGATTGCTGAAAGTTTCTTGGTAGGCATGTGACCCTTGGTCTAGCAGACATCTTGTGAGGCCTTTAGGCTGTGGGTTCTTCAGAGGGGCAGAAAAGCTACTGATACATTTACAGAATGGAGTATTAGTCTGCTATTAAAAACCATTGAAAAATCAACAAAACAAAGTGTTGGTTCTTTGAGAAAATCAACAAGATTGATAAACCCCTAGCCAGACTAACTAAAGGGCAAAGAGAGAGTATCCAAACTAACAAAATCAGAAAGGAAAGTGGGGACATAACAACTGAAACTAAGGAAATTCAAGAAATCATCAGATCCTACTACAAAAACTTATACTCCACAAAATTGAAAAACCTGGAGAAAATGGACGAATTCCTAGATAGATACAAGGTCCCAAAGTTGAACCAGGACCAAGTAAACCATCTAAATAACCCTATAACACTTAAAGAAATAGAAGAAGTCATCAAAAGCCTCCCAACCAAAAAACGCCCAGGTCCAGACGGGTTCAGTGCAGAATTTTATCAGACATTTATTGGGGATATAACACCAATATTTGCCAAACTATTCCAAAAGATAGAATCAGATGGAATATTACCCAGCTCATTTTTTGAGGCTACAATAACCCTCGTACCTAAGCCACACAAAGACCCTACAAGGAAAGAGAACTTCAGACCAATCTCACTTATGAACATTGATGGAAAAATACTCAACAAAATCTTTGTTTTGCAAAATAAAGTCATTTACAAAAAAAAGGAACAACTTCATGAAATTCTTAGGCAAATAAATGGAACTAGAAAATATCATCCTGAGTGAGGTAACCCAGTCACAAAAGAACATACATGGTATGCACTCACTGATAATTAGATATTAAGAGGTAAAAAGCTCAGAATACCCACAATACAACCTATAGTCCATATGAACCTCAAGGAACAGAAAGACCAAAGTGTTAATGCTTCAGTCCTAATTAGAGAGGGAAAGAAAATAATATGGGAGTTAGAGGGAAGGTGGGACCTTGGAGAGGTGAGCGGTGGGGGTAGAACCATGGCAGGATAAGGTGTGATAATAGATGAGGGAAAAGTACAGAGGGTCAGGAAATTGAATGACAGTGGGTAGCACTGGGGGCTGAGCAACTGAGGGTAACCACTAGAAATTCCCAGATGCCTTGAAAGCAAGAGGCTCACGGGAAACAACAGAGATAACATTATGTGAAATGCTCAACAAATGGCAGAGAGACCCTATAAAGGCCATCCAGACGTTAGGCATGGTCCATGGTTGAGGGAACTCATAACAAAAATATTAACCCAGAATTGTTCCCATCTAAAGGAAATGCAAGGAGAAAGAGTGAAACAGAGACTAAATGAAATGCTATCCAGAGACTGACTCACCTAGAAATCCATCCCATCTCCAGATACCTAAACAACACACTATTGCTGATGCCAAGAAGTGCTTGTTGATAGGAGTCTGGTATAGCTGTACCCTGAAGGGTTTTGTCAGAGCCTGAAAAATACTGATGTGGGTGCTCACTGCTAATCATCAGACTGAGCCTATGGACCTCAGTGGACAAGATAGGGGAAGAACTGAAAGAACTGATGGGGTTTGAACCCCCTTAGAGGGAAAAACAATATCAACAAACAAGACCATCCCCAGAGCTCTCAGTGATTAAATTACCAACCAAAAAGTTCTTTAGTTCTGTGGAGGTTCAATACCCCAGCATAGAAGACTGCTCAGACAGTGAGGCAAGAGGGGATGGAATAGCACCCTTATAGAAGCACAGGGGAAGGAATTGAATAGGGGGTTTGTGGAGTGGAAACCAAAAAGGGGACTAACATTGAATATAAATAAATAATATAACCAAGAATCACAAAAACAAACACATAATTGTCTTGGCAGGCTCTGTAATTCTTTTTTGTCCTTATTACAGAATGTAAAAAAAAAATTAGTAAGGGTTAAGAAGTAAATTATTATTATTGAACTATAAGTCCCCTATTTTTCTTTAACTAGATTCATCAATGTGCTCTGTGCGGTTTAGCTTTATTTTCATATCAAAACAAAAGAAGTACATTCTTTGCTAGCAGTAACGGTGTGGTGAAGAGATACAAGTTTCATTAGAAATCATACTATATCAGCTTCTCAGATCTGTGTGGATAGGTTCCTGAAGGTTAGAGCTATATGGCAGCTTGTCACCTAAATCCCTAGTATGTCTAGATTTCTTTGTCTTTTTTTGAGAATTTTAAGCTTTGTGTGTGTGTGAAATAGTGATTTAAAATTTTATGGATCTCTGCTTGGAATAAAGTTATCTGGCTTTTTGATGTTGTTGTTCTTTGTTTCTTCTTAATATTTATGTATGGAAATACTTAGTGATGACTAGATGACTACACACAAATGTATTTTTTCTCCTTATAGAAACACACATTTAGGTATCTATATTTGTATCTATAGATAGATAGATAGATAGATAGATAGATAGATAGAGATATAAACCTGTAGGAGAAAGAGCATAGTGAAAGACTCAAGACAGACTCCAGATTCTTTCTTCGCTACATGTGCTAGAGAGTCAGAATTTTAAAAATGGTTCTCTATTACACAGTAGTAACAGAATCTAGATTCTTGTAAATAATGCACATATCAGCTGCACTTCTTATGACCATAGCTTTGGGCATTGCTGTTTGTTCAGCCTTATCCCCATGTTACTTGCTTGCAACATTTAATGACTGTGGAGCACTACCTTGCAGAGTGGCAGGAAATGTCATTGGTCATCACATGCAAAGCATTTTGTTCTACTGTTTGTTCATAGAAGATATTATGAGAAGATGACCTAGATCCAAAAATGACCTGTCATTTTAACATGATGTATCAAAGTTTATGTAGGTAATTATTTCTTTTCATGTCCAACAGACACATGGGTGGCTCAGCACCTCCTGACAGCAGCTGGAAGGGTGGATTAAAAGTGCCTTACAACGTGGGACCTGGCTTTGTGGGAAAGTTTTCAAAACAGTTGAGATATATTTATTATCTTTTTTGTTCAGAACACTTTAAAAGAAGCCAGTTATTGAAGATCTAAAAATGTAAGGCCTAGTTAATTCTATCAGGCAAAAAAAGTTTAATTAAAACAATGATTTTTGGATTTTTAAAATCAGTCAGTATTTTTGAGACTGCTGGGACCCCTGAGATATCTTAGATACTGAGTCACCAACCCGGCAGCATACACTAGCTGGTCTAAGGCCTCTGACACATATATAACAGAGAACGGCCTGTTCTGGCCTCAATGTGAAAAGACACACTTAACCCTCTAGAGACTTGAGGCCCTAGGAAACAGGAAGTGCTAGTAAGGAGAGTTTGGGGGGAGGCAACCTCTTGGAGACAGGGACAAGAGAAATGGCATGAGGAACTACTAAAGGGCATACCAAGAGGGGGATGATGACTAAACTATAAAAAAAGATAAAAAAATTAGTCAGTGTTACTTTTCTTTTGGGAACAACTCTAAATATTTTTAAATAATGATGGAAGATTTAAGAAATATATTAAATCCATTAACTAGCATTTTTAATGACTATATTTTTATATTTGAATTAGAAAGGTCAAGCTGCATATTCACTCCTACAGTAAAGTGACAAGAATCTATAATGTCATTGGCACCCTCAGAGGAGCTGTGGAACCAGGTAAGTAGTGTATGTATTTTGTAAATATCGATGGTTCAAATATGATGTGTCACTGCCAAATGAGTGAAACTCATCCACCCAGAACGACAATCGAGTTATAGTGTAACATTTGTGATGTGTGTTGCAAGAATAGAAACAGGAACTTGTCAGACAAGTGGGAATGATAAGCTGCTTTTTTTTTTGTTTGTTTGTTTCTTTATTGTTGAAAACTGTTTATACAGTATGTTCTAATCACGTTTGCCCATTTCTCATTTCATATCAAATAATCACTATGCTCCTATCTGTACATCTTCATGGTTTACTTCTTTCTCTTTGTAAAACACATAACAAACAAACAAAACCAAAACTAAACAAAACAATTTTTAAAAGAGAAAAATAAGACTTGTGAACAATATGTACACACAAAATTTATTTAAAAAAGTAGAAAGAATCATTCATAAATTCAATTTTATGAAGTCACATTTGTCAATTGTTAATCTTATAGCAGAAGCCATTGGTGTGATATTCAGGAAAATTTTCCCTGTGCCAATATATTTGAGGTTCTTTCCCACTTTCTCTTCTATTAGATTCAACTCATCTGGTTTCACGTGGCATTCCATGATATACTTGTACTTGAGCTTTGCACAAGGAGATACGAATGGATCAAATTAAATTCTTCTACATGTTGACCACCATTTGCTGAATATGCTGTCTTATTTTCTACTTGATGGTTTTGGATCCTTTGTCAAAATTCAAGTGTTCAAAGGCATGTGGGTTCATTTTTGGGTTTTCAATTTTAATCCATGACCTACTTGCCTGTCTCTGTACCAATACTATAAACTTTTTATCATTATTGCTCTGTAGTATAGCTTGAGATCAGAGATGGTGATTCCCTCAGAAGTTTATTTACTTTTGAAAATGGTTTTTTCTATTATGAGTATTTAGTTATTTCAGATAAATTTCAGAATTGTTCTCTTTTTCTCTATGAAGAATTGGTTAGAATTTTGGGGGATTGCATTGAATCTGCAGATTGCTTTTTGTAAAATGGCCATGTTTACTTTGTTAATTCTGCCAATCCATGAGCATGGGAGATCTTTCCATTTCCTGAGATCTTTGATTATCTTCTTTGGAGATTTGAAGGTGTTGTCACATAGATATTTCACTTTCTTGGTTAGAGTCACACCAAGTTATATTATATTACTTGTCACTATTGCAAAGGGTGTAATTTCTTTAATTATTTTTTCTCAGCCCATTTATCTTTTGAGTAGAGAAAAACAACTGATTTGTTTGAGTTAATTTTCTCATTCAGCCACTTTGCTGAAGGTGTTTATCAACTGTAGGAGTTTTCTTGTAGATTTTTTAAGTCACTTATGTATACTATTGTATCATCCACAAATAGTAGTATCCTGACTTTCTTTCTTCTAATTTGGATCTTTTTCCTTTTTATTTTTTTATTTTTTGTGACCTAATTGTTATGGCTAGAAATTCAGTTACTATATTGAGTAGATAGGGGGTGAGTGGGCAGCCTTGTCTTGTCCCTAATTTTAGTTGGATTGCTTCAAGTTTCTCTCTATTTAGTTTGATATTGGCTATTGGTTTGATATATATACATACATATATATATATATATATATATATATATATATATATATACATATATATATATGTATATATATATATATATATATATATATATGTATATATATATGGTTGTTAAGTATGGACCTTATATTTCTGATCTCTCCAATACTTTTAGCATGAAATGGTCTTGCTGTCTTCTCCTCTTGATTGTATTTGTTTCTTTTTGTTCTAAAGGTTTTAAGTATGTTGTTAAGCTGCTAGTGTAGGCTTTCTCCAATTTCTTTAGAGCTATGAATTTTTCATCTAGCACTGCTTTCCTCGTGTTTCATTAGTTTTGGTATGTTGTGCCTTCATCTCATACATTAAAAAATATGTCATTATTTATTATTCCCTGACCAAGTTGTCATAGAGTAATTTTTTTTTCACCTATGTTTGTAAGCTTTCTGTTGTTGTTAAAGACCAGTTTGAATCCATGGTGATCTGTTAAGATGCATAGGATTTTTTCATAGGATCTTCTTGTATTGGTTGATGCTTGTTTTGTGTCAGATTTTATGGTAAGGTTTTGAGAAGGTACTGTGAGGTGCTTTGAATAAGACATATAATTTTGTTTTAGGGTGAAATGATCTGTATATATCTCTTAAATTAATTTACTTTTAACTTCTACTAGCTTCACTGTGTCTCCGTTTAGTTTCTTTTTCCATGATCTGTCCATTGGTGAGTGTGGGGTGTTTGTAAGGTTCAATGTGTGCTCAAGCTTCAGTAATATTTATTTATTTATTTATTTATTTATTTATTTATTTATTTATTTATTTATTTATTTATTTAATACAAATGTGAGTGCCTTTGAATTTGGGCCATAGTTGTTCAGAAATGAGAGTTTCTCTTGGCAAATTTTTCATTTGACAAGTATATAATGTCTTTTTTCATCTTATTTGACAACTTTTGGCTAAAAGTTTATTTTATTGGATATTAGAATTGCTCCTACAGCTTGTTTTCTGGGACTATTTGCTAGAAAAAATTTTTCAGCCTTTTACTTTGAGGAAGTGTTCTCTTTGTCACTGACGTGTGTTTCCTGTATGTAGCAAAATGCTGAGTCCTGTTTATATTTCCAGCTTGTTTGGATATGTTTTTTTATTAAAGAATTGAGTCCATTGGTGTAAATAGACATTAAGGACCAATGATTATTTATTTATGTATTTATTTATTTATTGTTTGTTTGTTTGTTTGAGGTAGAATTATGCTTGTGTGGTTCGCTTCTTTTGGGTTTACTGTTAGAAGACTTGTTTCTTGCTTTTTCTTGAGTGTGATTTCCTTCCTGATGATGGAGTTTTCCTTTTCTTATCAACTGTAGGACTGGATTTGTGGCAATATATTGTTTAAAGTTTGTTTTGTCATGCAATATCTTGTTTTTGTCCCTCTATGGTTATTGAAAGTTTTGCTGAGTATTGTAGGCTGGGGTGGCATTTTTGTTCTCTTGGGGTGATATCTGCCCAAGATCTTCTAGATTTTAAAGTCTCTGTTGAGAAGTGTATTGTAATTCTTATTTCTTACTTGGCATTTTTCCCTTAATGTTTTCAATAGTCTTTCTTTGTTCTGTGCATTTGCTGTTCTAATTATTATGTGACAGACAAAATTTGTTTCATCCAGTTGATGTTCTCTAGGCTTCTTATATAATTATGGGCATCTCTTCTTAGGTTAAGAGACTATTTTTTTCTACAATTTTGTTGAAGGATTTTGCTGGCACTTTGATATAGGAATATTACCTCTCTTCTCAACCTATGATTTTTAGGTGTCATCTTTTAATTTTGATGTAGATTTTTTTAAAATTTTTTTAGTTAAAAATATTTTTTTTTCTTTTTGTATTGTCTTTGACTGTTTCATCAATGTTTTCTATAGTTTCTTATATGCCTGAGATTCTCTCTTCCATATCTTGTATTCTGTTGGTGATGCTTGCATTTAGGACTCCTGATCTCTTTCCTAGGTTTTTCATCTCCAGGGCCATGTCCCTTTGTACTTTCTCTATTGTTTCTATTTTTAGATCTTGGACAGCTTTGTCCAATTTCTTCACCTGCTTGGTTGTTGTTTTCTGCATTTCTTTAAGAGATTTATGTGTTCCTCTTTAAAGCCTTCTATTTGTTTACCCATGTTCTCTTGTATTTCTTTTCTTTTCATTTTTTATATTAAATACTCTCTGTATTTACATTTGAAATGCTATATCATTCTCCCACCTTCCTCTTCTACCCCCTCCCCCTCCACTTGTCTCCACAATGGTGCACTCCCTTCTGCTCCTGATAACCCATTCCACCTCACAGCCTTGGCATTCCCCTACATTAGGAAAATGTGACCTCACTGGGCCAAAGGCCTCTTCTCTTATTGATGCCAAACACTGCTGCTTGTGCTACATGTATAACTGGAGCCATAGGTCTCTCAATGTGTGCTCAATGGTTGGTATTTTAGTCTATGGAAGTTGGGGGGTAGGGGTTGGTTGGCTGATAATGTTGTTTTTCCCGTGAGGTTGCAACACCTTTCAGCTTCTCTAGTCCTTTATTTAGCACTTTCATTGTGGTTCCTGTGTTCAGTATGATGGTTAGTTGCCAGCATGCTCAAGTTTATCTGTATGTCTCTGGTAGAACCCCTGAGGAGACATCTCTATTTGGTTCCTGCCAATAAGTACTTCTTGGCATCAGGAATTGTCCTTGAATTTGGTGGCTGCATATGGGGTAGATCCCAAGGTGAGGCAGCCTCTGATTAATCTTATCTTTAATTTCTGCGCCTTCCATTTTTTCTTTATTTCCTTCCATGAGTGTTTTGCTCTCCTTTCTAATAAGAACTGAGGCATCCACATTTTGGCCTTTCTTCTTTTTTAATTTCATAAGGTCCGTGAATTGTTCTTTCTGTATTCAAAGATTTATTAAGTTAGTATCTACTTATCAGTGAGTACATACTATGAGTATTCTTTTGTGATTGGGTTACTTCACTCAGGATGATAGTCACTAGTTCCATCCATTTGCATAGGATAGCCGGATCTCTTGTAGTTCTTTAAAAGAGTTATTTGTGTAGTTCTTAAGTTCTCTATTCATGAGATGAGAAGATGAGATTTTTCTTTTGTGTCTTGGTATCCAAGGTTTGGTGTATTGTAAGAATTGGGTTCTGTTGTAAAGTAGCATTGGTTTCTGTTGCTTATGGTATTGTGCTTACCTATTGATATCTGATTATCTCTAGTGCTAACTTCCCTAGCTCTAGAGCCTGGGTTTTCTGTGAACCTGGTTTTGTCAGACCTCCTGGGAGTGCAGCTGTCTCTGTGATCCTGTGATTCTGGAATCCTGTAATCCTGAGATCCTGGGTGTGGCAGAGCTCCTGGGAGTCAAGCTGTCTCTGGGCACCTGAGAACTTGTGTAAAACCTCCAGGAAGTTAAACTTGCCTTGGTATTGCAGGAATTGGTGAGCAGCCAGAGCCCTGGTTCCATTTAGGGCACATGTGTAAGTCAGAAGGAATGTGTGCCTCTGCCTTGGCAGGGTTCATTTGTCCCAATATTTTGGTGGTCCCAGTTATGCTTGGTGCTGGGGTAGGTGATCCTGTGATCCTGGGTGTCTTCAGAGAACCTGGGAGTTGATATTCCTCTGGGTTTTGTAGGAATGGGAGGGTTATCAGTGTCCCAGGTCTCCTGTGTTTCTTTTATTCTCTTGCTTATAACTTCAATAATACATCAAATTGATTTTTAAATCACATTAACACTTTCATTAGATAGATGAAACAATAAAATCTTAGCAAATAACCAATGTGCACAAGCATTAGGAACCGTAATTTTTTTCAAAGTTGTGAAATCCATTGAGTCATTTTCAGGTTTCTCTGTCTGAGATCCATAATCTGTTGATTTGTAGACAGATATGTTATTCTTGGAGGTCACCGAGATTCTTGGGTGTTTGGTGGCATTGACCCTCAGAGTGGAGCAGCTGTTGTTCATGAAATTGTGAGGAGCTTTGGAACTCTGAAGAAAAAAGGTAAGAGAAACTGTGAGGAAAGCCAACTCCTGGGAACTTAATATTTTTCAGAGTAAGTGCAGAAAACCTATTTCATGGTCTGTGAAGTATCTTAGTGGTAGAGCATGTGCTTTGTGTGACCGAAATCACTTTTCTATATCCCTACCACACAAGAGAAAACCAAATAGATAAAAGCCAAATCAATATCATCAATGAAAAAGTAGCAATAATTTTAATGCAAGCATTAATGTCAATTAATTATATTTGTATTATTTGTATTATTTTCATTAGATTATAAGGTTCATAGAATATTTTTGTATAAACTGACAATCTGAAATAAACAATTGTGAATTCCAGGGAGGATTTGAACTCATGCTTTCAGTGTAGGCAGCAGGTACTTTTATAAATAATTTGTTTCCCACACTGTGTCAGGCATCTGTAGGCTTTCTTGGTCATGGGCAAATTGTTAAACATATAAAATATTGTATGACTTTATGAGATTTTTTTCTGTCTACATTCTTACTTTTACAATACAACTATTCTATTTGATTCTAGCAAGTTCTATTTTATAAAAAACACACAGAATGAATTTGTGTAACTAAAGGTGAGAGCAACAACTCCTACTATTTACAATAAAAGCCATCAGCATTTTGGGACTTCCTGTCTTGGAGACTTCTACATCCATAGGTGCTATGTATTTTTCAAAATTTATGTGCTATTTACACATATTTTAGGGTGGAGGCCTAGAAGAACTATTTTGTTTGCAAGCTGGGATGCAGAAGAATTTGGCCTTCTTGGATCAACTGAGTGGGCAGAGGTTAGTCAAATAATTTTTTTCCATATAAATTTTTCTAAGTGTCAAAAGAGCTGGGACCTTATGAAGCTTGAAAGTATATCAAGTGACTCTAGTCAGACAGCACTTTGACTTTTTCAAAAATGTCTCACATATGTGTATAACCTCTTACTATTGCAACAAAAGGTTGTATTACAAAATTCCTGCTTCAGACTCACACATGAATTAACTGTATAAATGACCAAATAAAAATCATCTCATCATATTCTAACCATGGTTACAATGTTGTGTTGGATGACATTTAAATTTATACTTGGCTGCATGTGCCCCATAGACACAGGTTAGACATGTCCAATTATCTAAAAGAATTGTACCACTGTTCAAAAATCTACAATGGAACAAGGCACTTGCTGCCAAACTGATGATTTGATTCTAATTATTGGGACTTAGATGGTAGGAGAAGAGAACTCAGAGCTGCATTATTTCTTCTAACAACCACATATGTGAGATGACATACATGCTCACATAACACATACAAACTCTAAATAATTAAATATAATTTTAAAAAATCAACAAAATGATCTCATTTGAGGAATTTACTTTTGTCATATCTTCAGAAACACTGCATGTCATTTATTGAAACTTAATTTTACTTTTGACAATATAATATAGCAAACAAATCAAATACAAAGAGAAAACTGAAACAAACCAAACCAAAATTGGCAATTTCTATTTTAAATCTAATTTATTAATTTATTGATTTTATATGCTAATATATCTCCCATCTCCTCTCTGTACCCTCTCAAATAAAACCTTCCCTTGTTACTCCCTTTTCCTTTTCTTTGATAAGAAAGAGTTTCCTCTAGATACAAACCCAATACTGCCATTCTTCTATCACCCCTGCCCACTCTCTCCCCATTGAGTCACTATAGCTCTAAGCACATCCTCTTCCAATGAGGCCAGAAAAGGTGGCCTATTTAGAGGAATGAGATCCACATGCAGGTATACAAATGATTTAGGAAAACCCTTTTCTACTGTCATTGTGGACCCCACATGAAGACCAAGCTGATCATTTGCTACATGTATGCATTGGCCATGGTTACAGCAAATGCTTGCTCTTCGTTTGATGATGACTCAGTCTCTGAAAGCCAAAAGGGTCTAAGTTAGTTGATTCTTTGGGTCTTTCTGTAGAGTCCCTGTCCTTTTCCAGTCTGTCTTTTCTTCTTCCAGCTCTTTCATAAGACTCCACCCCTCCATGTAATATGTGATTTTGGGTCTCTGTATTTTTTTTCTATTGGTTTCATGATAGAGCCTTTCAGAACCTTTCAGGACAGTTATGCTCAGCTTCTATCTTCAAGAATAACAGAGTATTCTAAGTATTTTGAATATTTTTAAAATGTTTCTCAGACATTCATGATTTATGTAGACAATTTTTTATGTTTGTATTCTATTTTTTAATTTGGTTATTTGGTTTGTTGGTTGATGACTTTTGTGTTCTTCACATATTTTGGATATTAGCTCTCTATCTGATGTATGGTTGGTGAAGATCTTTTCTCAGTCTGTAGGCACTCATTTTGTCCTTCTGATTGTGTTTTTTGATTTACAGAAGTGTTGCCATTTCATGACTAATGGTTGATCTTAGTGCCTGTGTTGTTGAGGAAATAGTCTCATGTACTAATGAGTTTAAAGCTTTTCCCCAGTGTTTGTTCCATTAGATTTAGTGTATTTTTTAGGTTGAGGTCTTTAATCCATTTGGACTTCAGTTTTGTTCGGAGGGATAAACATGGTTCTATTTGCATTCTTCTAGTGAGACACCATTAGATAAAAATGCTTTCTCTTTTTCGTTGTATGGTTTTGGCTTCTTTGTCAAAAGTCAAGTGTCTGGTATGTGGGTTTGTTTCTGGGTCTTTGATTTGATTCCATTGATTCAACTGTATGTTTCTATACCAATGCTATGCAATTTTTATTACTGTTACCCTGTAGTACAACTTAAAGTGAGAGATAGTAGTATATCCATGAGTTCTTTTATTCTTCATAATTGCTTTAGGCATCCTGAGTGTTTTGCATTTTCATACAAAGTTAAAAATTGTCCTGTAAAGTATTTTGATAAAATTTTGATTGACATTTCATTGAATCTGTAGGTTAATTTTAGTAAAATGTCCATTTTCACTCTGTTAATTCTGCCAATGTAGTAACATGGGAGATCTTCTGACATATTCCTCAATTTCTTTGAGAAGTATTAGCATTAAAGCTCTTCTTTAAAGATCTGGTAGAATTCTGTGCTGAAATCATCTTGCCAAGGGCTTCTTTTGTTGGTGGTAGTGTTTTTCCCCCCTTGGGTGGGAGACACTTAATGACTATGTTTATTTTATTAGGGGTTTCAGAAATTGTCAAGTAGTTTACATAATCTTGATTGAAATTTGATAATTTGTATCTGTATAGAAAATCATCCATTTCACATAGAATTTTAATTTTGTGGAGCACAACATTTTGACATAAGACATTTTGATATTTTTGCATTTTCTCGGTGTCCATGCTTATTTATCTCTTTTCATTTCTGAGTCTTTTCTTTTAATTTTTGTACTGTACCTCTGCCGTTCAGTTTGTTTGGCTACAGGATTGTCTACCCTGTTGATTTTTCTCAAAGAACTAGCTCTTGGTTTTGTTGATTCTTTGCATTGTTCTCTTTGTTTCTAATTGATTATTTTTAGTCCTGAGTTTAATTATTACCTGGCATTTAGCCCTCCATTCAGTCATCTTCTCTTTTCTAGAGCTTTTAGGTATACTTTTAATCTGTTAGACTAAGAACACTACAATTTCTTTTCAAAACTTTTATTGCTATGAAATTTCCTCATAGCACTTTATTATAGTGTCCCATAAGTCTGGAAATGTTTGGTGCTCATTTTTGCTGAATTCTAGAGAGTCTTTAGTTTCATTTTTATTTTTTTCCCTTGATTCAGTGATCATGGAAAAGAGGGTTCAGTTTTCATGAGAATGTGGACCTTACATCATTTCTTTAATTGGTGAATTGTTAATTCTAGCCACACACCAAAACTCTCTGGATTAGAGAATGAAAGACACACCTATAAACACACACACACACACACACACACACACACACACACACACACACACACACACACACAGACACCAGCTTAATATTTAATATACTTAACTAGTTCAATGGTCTAGGTTCTTCTAACCTTCCAATAGTTAGTATATATTCTCCTCCAGTATTTCTGAGTTAACATTTTCTTTTAACTCTTCCTGGTTTTTGTTTTTGAGTTGGTACATTTTTATTTATTTTATTGCATATCCTCTGTATTTACATTTGAAATGTTATCCCCACACCTACTCTCAACCCCCTTCTTTTCACGTGCTCCATCTCACTATCACCCTCTCCACGAAAGTGCCATGGTATCCCTCTACATTTGGAAAACATGCCTTCACTGGACCAAAAAACCTATTGTTTTATTGATGGCAGACAATGCTATCCTCTGCTACATATGTACCTGGAGCCATGGGTCTCTTCATGTGTGCTTAAAGGTTGGTCATTTAGTCTATGGGAGTTCTGGAGAGTTTGGTTGGTTGATAATGTTGTTTTTGCCATGAGGTTGCAAAACCTTTCAGCTCCTTCAGTCTTTTCTCTAGCTCTTTCATTGGGGTCTTATTCAGTCAGCTTATTCAGTCAGGGTCTTCTTATTCAGGTTACCTACCAGCATCTTCCTCAGTATCTGTATGACTCTGGCATATATCACTCTCTTTTTACTACAGGTCACAATCAAAATTACGTTCCTACAGCCCATGATTTTGATGATGCTGGAGTGATTGTGCCCAAGGATTTTGCTTTTTCTTTTTGATTTTTAACTTCTAAGCCTCCATTGTTTCCCAGTCCTTTAAAACAAAACAAAACAAAAACCAAACACATAAAAATAAAAAAACAAGCAATTAAAAACATCTTGTTATTTAATCTATCCATGGCCAGTTTTGTTGCTGTTTTCCATTATTTGTTTTACTCCAAAAGGTATAATTATTTATATAATAGCCGAACATTTTGAGTAAAAAAGAAGCTGTGTTAAAAGTCTTAGAAAAATAAGGAATTTAAAGCCCATACCTAAACATAGTAAAAGCAATATACAGAAAATCAGTAGCTAAGATCAAACTAAATAGTGAGAAACTTGAAGCAATCCTACTAAAATCAGGGACTAGACAAGGGTAGCCACTCTCCCCCCACCTATTCAATGTAGTACTAAGTTAATTTTTTTTCAATCTATTTTTTTAATCTTTGGTTCCCAAGACCAAAGATGGGAAATGGCTCTTTGGGGATGCTTTCTCAGATTCTAACATGTGAGTGGATCTCTACCTCTAGTCGCATTACTCCCCCATCATGGTGATTCTTTTGACTGTTCTTCCCTTTTGATCACTTGCCCATGCAATATAAAAGCCCTGCTTCCATCTTCATGCCTAGACATTGGCAGTAAGGGAATATGTTTTTGGGAATCAAAGCCAGCTGGAAGCAAGTATCTTCAGCATCTTGAAGTGTAGCTTTTGGGAGCCAAATTATGTCAAAGAATTAGAACTCTTTAGGTTGTTGAACCAAACTTTAATTCATGGTAATCTGACAAGATGCAATGAATGTCTTGCATTTTCTTTTATCTGTTGAGACTTGTTTTGAGACAAATAATATAGCCCTTTATGGCAAAGGGTCCATTAGGAGCTGAGAAGTAGGTTTATTCCTTTGTGTTTGAGTTAATTGTTCTGTAAATATCTGTTATATTTATTTGAATCATAACCTCTATTGGTTTCATTATTTCTCTGTTTAGTTTCTCTGTGGGCAACCTTTCAATTGGAAAATGTGGGCTATTAACGTCTCAAGCTACTACTATATGGGATTAAATGTGTTATTTAAGCTTTAGTAATGTTTCTTTTATGGATGTGGTTGCCCTTTTATTTGGGACATAAATGTTAAGAATTGAGGTAACCTCTTGGTAGATTTTTCCTTTAATGCATATAAATTGTCTCTTCTGTATTTTCTGGTTACTTTTGATTGAAAATCTTTTTTATGAGATATTACAATAGCTACTCAACAGTGCTTTTTGTGTCTCTTTGCTTAGAAAACTTTTTCTAGCCATTTACCAGAGTAAATGCAATAAAAAAGCATTTGTTTTTGTTGCTGAGGTATGTTTCTTCTATACAAACAATGATGAATTTTTTTTATAAGTTCATTCTGTTAGTCTGTGTCTTTTTACAAAGTAATTGAATCCATCAATATTGAGAGATATCAATGACCAATGGTTCTTACTTCCTGATGTTTTGTGGTCGTGGTGGTAGTAGTTTGTGTGTGTGTGTGTGTGTGTGTGTGTGTTTGTATGTGTATTTTGCTTCTTTTCTTATTTGTTGTATGGAATTATTTTTGGTGTTCTTGTGTTTTCTTGAATGTAATCAGCCTCATTGGGTTAGTTTTCTTTCTAATATTTTCTGTAGTGCAGGGTTATTTGAAAGATATTATTTATTTTTGGTTTTCTCATTAAATATCTTGGATTCTCCATCTATGGTGGTTGAATGTTTTATAGGGCATAGTAGTCTGGGCTGACATCAGTTGGCTTTGATGGTGTATAGGACATCTGCCCAGCCCCCTTCAAGTTTCAGAGTCTCTGTTGATAAATCCAGAATAATTCTCATAGATCTTCCTTTATGTTTTACCTGGATTTTTTTCTTTAAAACATTTAGTACTTCTTATTTTTTCTGTACATTTAATGTTTTGATTATTATGTGGTGGAAAGAGTTTCTTTTCTTGTCTAATATCTTTGCTGTTCTGAAAGCATTTTGAATACTTACAGACATGTCTTATTTTACATTAGATAATTTTTCTTCTATGATTTTGTTAAAGATGATTTGTAGGTTTTTTAACTGGGGATATTCTTCTATTCTTATCATTGCTAGGTTTGGTCTTGTCACAGTATCACAAATTTCTCATCATTTTGTGTCATGAACTTTTAAATTCTTGCATTTTCTTTGACTAATATATGTATTTCTTCTATGGTACTTTCTATGTCTTAGATTTTTTCTTACATTTTCAATATTCTATTGTTGTCTCTAACTTCTGTTCTTGTTCCTAGATTTTCTATTTTCAGGACTGTGTCAGTTTGTGTTTTCTTAATTGCTTCTATTTCCCTTTCCAGGTCTTGGACAGTATTCATCATATCCTTCACCCACTTGATTGCATTTTTTTCTTGTAATTCTTTATATTTATTTGCTTCTTACTTTAATACCTCTGTTTGTTTGAATATATTTTCCTTTACTTTTTCTTTAGATTCATTTCCTGTTTAAAAGAAATCATCATCTTCATAAGACTTGATTTAAAATTATCTTCTTGTGCTTTACCTTCCTTGGGGTATCCAGAGTTTGCTGTAGTGGGGTAATTGGGCTCTGGTGGTGCCATATTACCCTGAGTCTTGATTGTGTTTTTACATTGTCTGTTAGGCATCTGACTTTCCCTGATGATGCTTGCATGATCCTGATGAGGATACTGATGACAGGGAGGAGCTGTGGGCCAGACAACAAAGGTCAGGGTACCTGAACACGCTGGCTCTGCCTCAGGTTGACCCCTCTGGCAAGGAATTGGGGAAGCACTGTTCTAAACTAGTCGTGCTTAAGGGCCCCCTACAGGCTACCACAGTGAAACAGGATGCTCTGTGCTCCTGCAAGTCTCCACAAAACTGAAGGTTGAGTCCAGATCTACACAATGAGGTCAGAGGACCACGCAACTCAAAACATGTCAATTTCTTATATTATTCTTACATACCACAAAAATCAAGTACCAGTCACACCAAGCATTCAGGTTCCACAGTAAGGCCTGGTGTGTACTTCTTTTCTTATCTCAGTTATCTCATCAGCATTATATACTAAAAGTGATGTAGAAGGAATATTTACCAGGAGACATGAATAGTAACTCTATTCAAATGTTTATCAGCTTGGTGTGACAGAGAAAGAATGTCTCTATCAACCTTTGCTACACTTCTTATTCTAAGAACGTACAATCATCCATAATTACCAGTAGGTGGTAATATCCTACAAGAGAAATTGCCTCTGTGGTTCAGTTTTCTTTGGAAATTCCCTCACCAGTTAGTTGTTGATTTTCTGTGGATCAAGGAAATCACTTCTGCTTACATTATGACAGGATTTATAAAAGTTTATTTTCACTGAAAATTCCCATATACAGATATTCACTAAAAGAAAATTGTGATTGATGCTTGTACATGTTTAATTTCCCAATTCTCTTTCAACTACTATGTCTCCTAACTGTTTATCCACTCAAATGTACTTTAGAACAATTCGCTCTTGTTTCTCATGATCAAGAACTTTTTTGAGGCTTTATATGCCAAATTTGTGGGAATTATGATGCAATTTTATTTAACTGTCTACATTAAAGAATGTCAGATGTGCCTTCAGTGGTGGGGAGTTGAATTTATACTTATAGTTTACTAAACTTCTTCTTATAGGAACATTCAAGACTTTTACAAGAACGTGGTGTGGCTTATATTAATGCTGATTCTTCCATAGAAGGTGAATATTGTTAGCCTCATTAGAGAACAAGGATTATTCTGGAAGTAACAATTTAGTAAAAGAATTTCATTGTAACTCCAAAAGAATCCCATTACGATGAAGTTAGGATACCTGTGGCTAGTTACACTCTTTTCCTTTGTCCATTGTTAACTTCAGGAGTTATTAAAAGTTACTTTCCCCACTGTGTGTCAATGCTGGTTGAGGAAGATTATATTCCTAAACATGCCTCTTCTGCCAGATTCTTTTAAGTATGGTTACAATTACCTGTTGAATGCCTAACTCGCAAATCTGAAGAATTTTTTGTTGTTTGTGAATGACATATATGACATTTATCTATAGGTATTGGTTTAGTGGGTGAACCATATAAGGCACTTTGAGGGAATCCTGACAAACTCAGGTGTATCTTAGAAATACATTTATAGATGGACAGTGAGAACTGACTCCAAAAAGCTTTATTTTAACTACCACTTGTACACCATGATACACAAACACACACACACACACACACACACACACGCACACACACACTTTGTGTGTGATAAATAGTGACCATTCTTTAATTACTTATACCACAAAGATTTTGGAGCTGGAAGTATAGCTAATTGATGTTATTATTATTAATAGTTTTGAACATTTGATTTGTCCAGTATTTTAGGACATCACTGGGCTTAGATAATTATGTCATAATTGTACTGTAATTTTTAGGATTAAGAACAAGTACACATAGGGTTAGTGTGATTGATATATACAACCCTCAATTCATATTTTATTCTTTTGTTAAATGTTCATTTCTTAAGGAATATAATACCACACATATTTGTGAATTTATGTTAAAATATAAACATCTGTGGTCCATATTTTGAGTGATATGAATAACAGACCAAGGAAAAGAGAATTGAATCTATGGAGTAGAAGCCACATGCAGTGTTCCATCCAGGAGTCAATGAGATCCCTCTGAAAATTTAACATGAGCCCAGAGGATGAACAATTTATGCAGATATGATGTAGAACACTGATTAAAGAAGAGGGAGCAGTATTTGAAAAGGGCTTAAGAAAAAGTTCTTGCAGGGGTAGAATGGGAAAGATTTGCATAGTTGGCTTGTTGAGCTCCCTACCTAATTAATCTTCAGGACAAGATTCAGCAGTCAGTGACATAAAAGTTGTTTTTATAGTTTAAGATTGAGAACATTCGAGGGAATTTTCTTAAGTGCATTTTTGAAGTAATAATTCTTTGTATAGTTTAGCAATGGTTTCTGAGTAAATAAATAACATAAATATTAAACCAGCCACTTCCTTTTATTTCAGGAAACTATACTCTAAGAGTTGATTGCACACCACTGATGCACAGCTTAGTGTACAACCTAACAAAAGAGGTAAAGAGATGAAAAAAAAAAACTTTGAAGAAACTCTGCAAATGATATTTTAGATGCAATTATTATTTTAAATATTTATGTTGTTTATAGCTTTCATTTCTCATCACAAATATTCTTTCCTGAACTTTCACAGTTAACCAATTATTTCTCCATATACTATATACCATCTCTCCCACCTCTGTGAGTCAGCCAATATAACCCTAACATCTGTAATTTGAAAATGACAAAACGACTCTTACAAAGCAGATACTGGAGTTCCATAGTAGCTGGAACTACTATTTAATTCCTTTCCTCTATAACTAATTTATGACCCCTGTATGGCAAAATCGGGTAACTCAAAATGTAAAAATGATTAAATGATTTAGATGAAAATGCAACTATTTGTGGAATGAAACTAGGTGATCCCTTCTTAATTTTTCCCTAGGACTCCAATCTTTTACTCTATCACAAAAAGATACTAAAGCTGAAAAAGGTAATTAAACTGGTTAGAGGCACTGCATTATACTTCTATATGAAAAGCTCTTTAAAAGAGGATTTTGACAGACAGTCAAAATCTATCTGGACATGAGCTCTATATCTTCCAGTGTCAGCCTTCTGATTACAAGAGCTGAAGGAGTGTACCATCATTCTAGCTGCTTGATGGACTTTTGAGACTGACCTAAAAATTATTGCAAAAATGAATCAAACCACAAAACCTGATCATTGGGCATATTTACCAATTCACATGCCCTTCTAAGGAAACCACAGTTACTTTATATAGGAAGTATAAATAAATCTTTGTATTCAAAACATGGAATTAAATCAGGAAACACTATCTCTTATACAAGCATAAGAAATATATTAATTCGAATTAGTATCTAGCTACTTATGATCTGCATCATTTAAATGCAGTTTTATCAGTTACTATGTATGATGTAAAACTTAAATGCCGAAATCATGCCATTTCAGAGAAATCTCACCATCCAGTTATTTAAGGCAAGTTATGTGGAAGCTTGACTGTTTTGTTCATCACCTGAATCAGTGTTCTTTCTTTCTTTCTTTTTTTGGAAAGAATTTTTGCAATTATAAATTGCAAAATATATGTAAATCTATTTATTTAATAGGCTGAAAATTTAAAAAAATATAATATTATATTTCTAAATTTATGTTTCTTAAAAAATGGAGAGTGAATTTATAAATATGAGTAAAATAATTTTGTTTCTTTTTCATATTTTATAGATTAAGATATAGGTATATCTTCTAATTTTCTTCTTATGTAAGACAAATCTAACTTTTGTGCATATAATTATTAATGGAAATGTTTATTGCAGTATATACTACATGGACCTGTATTTTTTTGTATACAAAATACTACTTAATATTTTACGTATTTAATAACTTTTTAAATTTAGCTCGTTAAGAACAATTACACTTGACAGTTATTAAGTATAAAACATTCTACAGATTATTCCACTGAACCAAAATAACTATGAAAACTTAGTGATATTCAACTTATTAAATATGCTTGGTGCAACTTCATATATCCTACTTCTAAAATTCAATAATATAGGTTTTGTTTTGCTTCTTTTGTTTTTACCCATAAAACCATACAATAATTTTAAACCCTGGTGTTTAGCACAACTACAAATTCAATCAGTTCAAAGAAAAAATAATTACATTCCCCTTTTTATGTTGTATAATAACCTCATTACATATCATGTAAGACTTCCACAGTCTTACAGATGAGAGGTAGTAGTAAAGGAATATTAGCAGTAGGAAAGATACATAGTTTTGAGAATAGTTTTCATTGATATAGGAAAATTGTCCTATGATTGTTTCTCCACAGCCGATGTTTAGCTAATTTGTTGAATTCTTTTCTACACACCCCACATCTTCACACTTGCAACTATACATATAAAAACATTTCCTCTTTAGAACTTTTTATTGTGACTCTTTAATCCCTACACATCATATAAATCCCAGAACCAAGAATATATCAAGAAAGCACCATAGAGCAGCAAAATAATTCACATCAGCTACTAATATAGAGAACTCATCTCTTGTTTTGATGAAACATAGTTTAACTCTACACTTTCTTATTAATGGACATTTAAGTTTATGCATTGGATTTTTGAGTATTCTCTTGTTTATAACTTGAATAGCTGCAAAGCCCAGATGAAGGCTTTGAAGGGAAATCTCTTTATGACAGCTGGAAAGAAAAGAGTCCTTCATCTGAGTTCATTGGAATGCCCAGGTAAAGCAACAACCCTCTCATTCTATCAAGTTTAGTCACTGGGTGAATGTTTTAGATATAAATTGGTATATTTGTTTCAATGTTTTAGTAAGAAGTAATTTTCAAAATTCTCTAACATCTGTAAAGAAATATTTGTCTTACAATAAAATACTGTGTGTTTAAAATAAAATATTATTCTGTGTTCTGAAATATCTGTGGGTTTCAAAATTTATTTTTGAGCAAGCTAAATGAAGGAGGCAGCAGCATTCAGTATCAAAGAACAAATGTAAACTGATTGAGATGTAGAGTAGGCAATTGATTGGGGCCTGCAAAATTATCTTTTTGGGTGTTGACTAAAGTCCGGAATAAAACATTCTTTTGAAGGAGGCAAGAAAATTCTTTGTGAGCCAATTAAGAAAGAAATAAAAAGATACTATGAGAATCACACACACACACACACACACACACACACAGACACTCCACATACTCAATGGATGAAGCAAGCTTTGTTGTTTCATCAATAACTTCTAAGAACTTTTTTCCTTCTATAACATTCAGCTAAATTTCAGCTAAATCTTTCAAGGAACATAAAAATTACAAGGCAGCAAAATTCTATTTTCCTTTTAGTGAATAATTACTTT
This sequence comes from Micromys minutus, assembly GCF_963924665.1. Classification (NCBI taxonomy): domain Eukaryota; kingdom Metazoa; phylum Chordata; class Mammalia; order Rodentia; family Muridae; genus Micromys; species Micromys minutus. The sequence continues at coordinate 106,912,544 of NC_137971.1, forward strand.
TTTAAATGTATGTTTCTTAACCTTTACATAAAAGAAAAACTTTTTTATGTATTACAGGTGAAAAAACAGCAACTTGTTATAAATTAACAAAAGTTTAAACAAGCTAAGTAATGTTCTCAGCAGGTTGTCTTCATTGGCAGGCTACAAATTGTGGTTACAAAGAAAGAATCAGTTATCTTAGTAATTATCTTAAAACATAATCTTAAAAATCTAAAAGGAGCACAAATGTAAACTTTTATATTAAATGCATTCATTTCTATTTTAAAGTTTCAGGGTAGATAAGTACTTATTAACAGTTTTTATTAAACCCTATCAGGAAGCTGAAGACAACAATGGGAATAAATAATTTTCACCTGGGAAATCATCAAGCATTATTATTTGAACTGTCCATGATAAGGCCAAGTGGACAGCTAGAGCCCCCTTAGAATCTTCACCCCACACATTGATCACACAGGACACAAAGACTACAAAAGCAACAAGCAAAGAGATGCTCCTTAACAACATCAGATCCTCAGAGTAGTGCTTGGATCTCCGCCTTTCTGAAGAACACCCATATATTTAGTACTAACTGTTGGCCTGCATTCAATGAGTTCTTAAGCTGTTTTTGTTCCTCTTTCGGGGTCCTTGACAGTCAAACTTGTAATGTCAACTGCCCTTCTAATTATACTGTGAGAAATGACTAATTTTTTAAAGGAACACAAAACTATAGTGCACATTAGGATATCTGATATTTGTACATGGTACATATAAATGATCACAGTGGAGAAAATCGAACACAATGCCTGTCAAACATTTATCACATGTCAGTTTATAGACATATCTTTTCCTAAATAACATGTATTTAACAATTGTTTTTTCTACTCTGATAACAATAAAACTATGACTTAGTGGTTGTATTTTAACATGCACGAGAAGGAAAAAATACCTCAATTGTCTGTAGAGGTAGAATTTATATCCTAATCTGGAAATGGCTGTTTCGACTCACTAGTTTATACAATGGACAGAAATGAAAAAATATTTTGAGCAGAAGTATTTTACAACCTCAGAAATCTTTAAATAAATTTTGATTTATGAAAACATGCCTCCATAGAATAGTATTGAAGTGGTAGTACATTTTTAGTATAAGAGAAAATACCTTATTTCAACTGTATGTGTAATGCTCTCATATTTTACATAGCTTAACTAGAATTTAGTAATTAACCTTTGGTTTTTATAGAGGGAACAGAGTACTCTGAACTAATGTTACAAATTTTATCTCTCAGAATTAACAAACTGGGGTCTGGCAATGATTTTGAAGTGTTTTTCCAGAGACTTGGAATTGCTTCAGGCAGAGCCCGCTATACTAAAAATTGGGTAAGTCTAAAATTAGAGAATCTTTACAGATTGAGTATGGGTATATTTTAACAAAATTAGTAAGTTTTACATTAAGAATTACCTTGAGCATTAGAGGAAGTGGATGACTAGAAAGCCATATAGAGATGTCTCATTGGTTGGTTGTCCTGCCTTTGTTATTCTGAGCCTGTATTAACATCCCAGTTGCATTCACACTGTTTTCTGCAGACCTGATCACAATGTTTTCCCTTAAATCACCAGTTCTCAAGCATCATGTCTTGATCCATTGTGGGTCAAATGACCCTTTTCAAGGGGTCACATATAAGATATTTTTCTTGTCAGACATTTACATTATGATCCATAACAAGAGCAAAGTTACAGCTATAAATTAGCAAGAAAAATAGTTATATGTTTTGGTCTCATCTCAATATAAGGGACTCTATTAAAGGGTTGTAGCATTAGAAAGGTTGCGAAACACTGCCTTAAATGTATTCTGTTTTATTTATTTGATGACTCAGTATTTACTTCATCATTTAAGTTCCTGAAAATTATGTTGGACTCATCTTTTATCACTTGCGCTCCAAATTCATCAAAATCAAACAACATTACAATATTTAAATTTTTGTTTGTTATTGTAGCTCAAATTGTTAAATAAACAACAAATTACTAAATAAAATTATATAATGCAACAAAACCATAACTCATGTTCAATTTCTTTCCTTTAGTGGTTGATAAATCTTTAGTAAGTTTTAGAAATGTATACTTTATAAAATCTGAATTAGTTCTGTGAAAGCTTCTCGCTAGAAATTTATAAATCTTATGTTCAAAACACCCCTGTTTTCTGTTTTACAGTGAGAAGTGTTTTCTTCTTAATACTTCTGTCATTTTAATTGAATTTTAGTTTCCAATTTGTAATATCTTAAGCATGCACTTTTATTTTTCAGGTATATGCTATCAAAGAAAAAAAGCAAGAGTTATTATCCTACTTAGGTTTATCAATGATGTGATGAAACACCATGACCAAAAGAGCTTGGAAAGAAAAGGTTTATGAGGCTCACACTTCCATGTCACTGGTCATTACACAGGAAGTATGGGGAAAACCCTATAGGCATAGAGCTGATGTAGAATCATATGGTGTGCTGCTTACTGGCTTGCTTGTACTAACTTGCTCAGCCAGCTTTATTATGGAACACACAATCACCAACCCAGAGTTGGCATTACCCCCAATCACTAACTAGTAAGAGGCTCTCTAACCTTTTCTACAGATCTTATAGAGGCATTATCTCAATTGAGGGTACCTCTTCTCAGATGATTCCAGTTTGTATGAAGTTGACATAAAACTATCCAGCACAATTATTAAATTAATTATTCAATTTATGCAAGATGATTGGATGGAAGAATATAGTCTCAGATAAAAGGATTGGAGACAACTCTAAATTCTCATTTTTCTTAAATCCTAAGGTCGATGGGAATATTCAGACAGCAGTAAATCTTTGTATGTTTTTTCTCTTAATCAAGTTACTTGCTCCCAGCTAGGGATCCCAGTCAGGGATATTTACGGGTAAAAAGTTGTATGAGTTTTTATGTGGGTTTTGATGAGAATGGATACATTTGACATAAATGAATCTAAGCCAATCAAAATCCAAGTGATTGACAAATGTTCTCGATAACCAATTATTAATTCAGAATTAAATTTATCCATCATTAATAACGTCCAAGTCTCTGTCTCCTCAGAATTATACTAAAGTATTTTTTGTATCAAAATGAAAGATAGTGAGAAAAAATAAAGACATATTTTTAGCAGATTACTGTGAGAAAAGTTCTTGATTTCCCCATAAGCAGCTTCCTTGTTCCTGTTTGAGTATAACTTATCTCCTTTGAAAACCACAGGCTCACTACTGAGGTCCTACCAGTTTGTTTGTTTTTCCACTGGCCAGCATGATACTTCTCAGAGTGTTCTCTGTGAGATTTCATTGATACCTGATTCTACTTTGTGTTATTGCTTCCTTGGTGTTTAATAATTGCACAGCTCTCTCCTTAAATTATGTCTTTTCTAATGTAGAACTACACAGTCTATTCTTTGGTCTTTAAACAAATTTCCACACCTATGGTTAAAAACTGTCTGGGGTGTTTCCCACGGAATGTTTTTATATTGTTTTTATGCAACATGTGAACATGTGACTCATCTGTACATGCCTACAGTAGTCTTTTCCTAAGTTTAAAAATCAAAGTATACATGATCCATGTCTGTCAGATTTCAAACCAGATTAATAACACCACAGTAAATGTGCTATCTTTTTTTGAAGAATTTTATTAAAAAAAAAACAAATATAAATGTGCAAATTTTAAACATTTTTACAAAAAAGAATAAGAATACATTTTTGTCATTGCTTGGCTGTTTTTTATAAGGTTTGATAGTGTGCATTAAGATCTTACTAGTTACAATGAGCATAAAGTACATGTAAAACAAGATGTAACCTGGAATTAATCAAGGTTTTCTTAGTGTGTAAGGAGTAAACATAATGGTTTTTTCTTTTCTTTTCTTTTTTTTCTTGAACTTCACACAGTCTGTGAATTGTTTTTGGGGTGTTCAGAGCTTTCTGGGGTTAGTATCCAATTGTCAGTGACTGCATATTATGTCTGTTCTTTTGTGACTGGGTTATCTCACTCAGAATGATATTCTCTAGGGGCATCCATTTTCTTAAGAATTTCATAAGGTCATTTTTTTCTGTTAGCTGAGTAGTACTCCACAGTGTAAACATACAACAATTTTTGTATCCATTCATCTACTGAAGAAGATCTGGGTTCTTTCCAGCTTCTGGCTATTAAAAATAGGGCAGCTATGAACATTGGGGTGCATGTGCCTTTGCTGTATGTTGGAGTTTCTTTGGGGTAAATGCCCAGAAGTGAAATAACTGAGTCTTCACTTAGTACTATGTCCAATTTTCTGAGAAATTGCCAGACTGATTTCCTGAGTGGTTGTACCAGTTTACAACCCCACCAACAGTGGAGAAGTGTTCCTTTTTTCCACATCCTCACCAGCATCTGATGTCATCTGAATTTTTGATCTTGGCCAATCTGAGTGGTGTGAGGCAGAATCTCAGGGTTGTTTTGATTTGCATTTCTCTGATGGTTAATGATGTCAGCACTTCTTAGATGATTCTCAGCCATTCAATCTTCTCAATTGAGAACTTTTTGTTTAGCTCTATACTCCATTTTTAATAGGGTTGTTTGATTCTCTGATGTTTAGCGTTTTGAGTTCTTTGCATATTTTGGATATTAGGCCTCTATATGATGTGGGGTTGGTAAAGATCCTTTCCGACTCTGTTTGCTGCCCTTCTGTTGTTTTTGACAGTGTCTATATCCTTACAGAAACTTTTCAATCTCATTAAGTCCCATTTGTCAATCTTTGACCTTAGAGCATGAGCCATTGATGTTCTGTTCAGGAAATTTTCTCCTGTGCCTAAGTGTTCAAAGATTTTCCCTACTTTCTCATCTAATAATTTCAGTGTACATGGTTTAATGTGGAGATCTTTGATCCACTTGCACTTGACCTTTGCACAGGAGATAAGAAAGGGTCTATTTTCAATCTTCTGCATGCTGTGTGCCAGTTGGACCAACACCATTTGTTGAATAGGCTGTCATTTTTCCTATGAATGTTTACAGCTCCTTTGTCAAAAATCAGGTGACCATATATGTTAGGGCTCATTTCTGAATCTTCTATTCTATTCCTCTAATCCATGTGTCTATTTCTATATCCAGTACCAAGTAGTAATTAGCACAATTATCTTGAAATATAGCTTGAGATCAGGGATAGTGATTCCCATAGATGTTTTCTTGTTGTTGACGATGAATTTCACTATTCTAGGTCTTTTGTTATACCAGATGAAAGTACACATTGCTCTTTCCAACTTAATGAAGAATTGGCTTGGTATTTTGATGGAGATTGCATTGAATCTGTAGATGGCTTTTGGTAAGATGGCCCTTTTTAAAATGTTGATCTTTCCAATCTATGAGCATGGGAGATCTTTCCATTTTCTGAGATCTTCCTCAATTTTCTTCTTAGAGGTTTGAAGTTCTTGTCATACAGGTCTTTCACTTGCATAGTTAGAGTCACAGAATGATATTTCATAGTTTTTGTGACTATAGTGAAGTTTATATTTTCCCTAATTTCTTTCTCCACATGTTTGTCCTTTGAATATAGGAAGGCTACTGATTTGTTTGAGTTAATTTTGTATCCAGCCACATTGCTTAACTTGTTTATCAGCTGTAGGAGTTCTCTGGTCGAATTTGTGGGGTCGCCTAAGTACACTATAATGTCATCTGCAAATAGTGATATTTTTCCTTCCTCTTTTCCAATTTGTATCCCTCTTATTTCCTTTTGCTGTCTAATTGCTCAAGCCAGGACTTCCAGTACTATGTTGAACAGGTACGGGGAGAGTGGTCAGCCTTGTCGATTCCCTGATTTTAGTGGGATTGCTTCAAGTTTCCCACTGTTAAGTTTGATGTTGGCTGTTGGTTTGCTCTATCTTGCTTTTATAATGTTTAGGTGGGGGCATTGGATTCATGTTTTTTCTAAGACTTTTAACAGGAAGGGATGTTGTATTTTGTCAAATGATTTCTCAGCATCTAGTGAGATGACCATGTGTTTTTTGCTTTGAGTTTGTTTATATGGTGGATTGCATGGATGGATTGCCATTTATTAAACCATCCCTGCATCCCGGGGATGAAGCCTAATTGATCATGGTGAATGATCGTTTTGTTGTGTTCTTGAATTTGGTTTGCAAGGATTTTGTTGAGTATTTTTGCATCAATGTCCATAAGTGACATTGGTCTGAAGTTCTCTTTCCTTTTAAGGTTTTTGTGTGGTTTAAAAAAGAGGGTTACTGTAGCCTTAACAAATGAGTTAGGTACTGTGCCCTCTTGTTCTATTTTGTGGAATGGTTTGGAGAGTATTGGTATTAGGTAGTCAATAAATATCTGATAAAATTCTACACTAAACACATCTGGACCTGGGCTTTTTTGGTTGGGAGACTTTTGATGACTGTTTCTATTTCATTAGGTGTTATGGGATTATTTAGATGGTTTGCCTGTTTCTGGTTTAACTTTAGTATCTTCAATCTCTCTAGGAAATCACCCATTTCCTCCATATTTTCCAGCTTTGTTGAGTATAGGCTTTTGTAGTAGGATCTGATGATTTCTTGAATTTCCTCAGTTTCAGTTGTTATTTCTCCGCTTTGCTTTCTGAATTTATTAATTTGGATACTCTCTCTTTGCCCTCTATTTAGTCTGGCTAAGGGTTTGTCAATCTTGTTAATTTTCTCAAAGAACCAGTTCTTGGTTTTCTTGATTCTTTGAATGGTTCTTTTTGTTTGTATTTGGTCTATTTCTGACCTATGTTTGATTATTTCTTGCTTTCTACACCTCTTGGGTGTATCTGTTTCTTTTTGTTCTAGATCTTTCAGCTGTGCTGTCAAGTTGCTGAGGTATGCTTTCTCCAGTTTCTTTTTGGAAGCACTCAGCACTATGAGTTTTCCTCTCAGTACTGCTTCCATTGTATCCCATAGGTTTAGGTATGTTTTGTTTTTGTTTTCATCGAATTCTAGAAAATTCTTAATTTCTTTCTTTATTTCTTCTTTGACCCTGCTATTGTTTAATAGAGTGTTGTTTAGTTTCCATGTGTATGTGGGCTTTTTGTTGTCTTTGTTATAATTAAAGACAAGCCTTAGACCATGGTCATCTTAAAGTATGCATGGGAATATTTCAATTTTCTTATATTGATTGAGCCTCTTTCTGTGTCCAATTATGTGGTCAATTTTGAAAAGGTGCCTAGAAGAAGGTATATTCTTTTGTTTTAAAATGATATATTCTGTAGATAGCTATTAATTCCAGTTAGTTCATAGTCTCTGCTAGTTTTACAATGTCCTTCTTCAGTTTCTGTTTCCATGATCTGTCCATTGGAGAGAGTGGGGTATTAAAGTCTCCCACTATTATTGTGTGGGGTAAAATGTATTTTTTCAGATTTAGTAGGGTTTCTATTATGAATATCGGTGCTTTTGTATTTGGAGCATATATGTTAAGCATATATATTGAGAGTTCATCCTGACAAATTTCCGCTGTATGAGTAAAAACTGTTCTTCCTTATCTTCTTTGGTAACTTTTGGTTGAGAATCTACTTTATTCGACATTAGAATGGCCACTCCAGTTTGCTTCTTGGGGCCATTTGCTTGGAACCTTTTTTTCCAACCTTTTACTCTGAGAGAGTGTCTGTCCTTGTCTCTGAAATGAGTTTCCTGTATGCAGCAAAATGCTGGGTTCTGTTTATATATCCAGTCTGATAGCCTATATCTTTTTATTTCAAGTTGAGTCTATTTATGTTAACAGATATCAAGGAATAGTGGTATCTGTTTCCTGCTATTATTGCTTTTTTAGGTTGAATTGTGCCTGTGTGTCTTTCTTCTTTTGGTTTTCTTGCTTAGGAGTTTTTTGATTTTATTATGAGGTGGTTTCCCCTCATGGTATTGGGTTTTCCACCTATAATTCGTTTTAGTGCTGGGTTTGTGGTCATATATTGTTTGAATTTATGTTTGACTTGGAATATCTCTTCATCTCGCCATCTACGGTGATTGATAGTTTTGCTGGGTATAGAAGCTTGGGCTTGCACTTGTTCTCTCTTATGGTCTGCATGATATCTGTCAAGACTCTTCTAGTGTTCATAGTCTCTGTTGATAAAATGGGTGCGATTCTGATCGGTCTGCCTTTTATGTTACCTGACCTTTTTCCCTTACTGATTTTTGTATTCTCTCTTTGCTTTGAGCACTTGGTGTTTCGACTATTATGTGTCGGTGGGAATTTCTTTTCTGGTCCAACCTATTTGGAGTTCTGAAGGCTTCTTTTATGCCTATAGTCATCTCATTCTTAAGAGTAGGAAAGTTTTCTTCTACAATTTGTTTGAAGATATTTACTTTGCCTCTTAGTTTATATTCTTCTCCCGCTTCTATTCTTACTATTTTTAGGTTTGGTCTTCTCATTTTGTCTTGGATCTCCTGGACATTTTGGGTTAGGAGATTTTTGGATTTTACATCTTCTCTAACTGTTTTGTCTATGTTTTTAATGTTGTCTTTGGCCCCTGAGATTCTGTCTTCCATCTCTTGTAGTCTGTTGGAGATGCTTGCATCTGTGACTCCTAATTCCTTTTTTAGATTTTTCTACTTCTATGATTGTCTCTTTTAGTGTTTTCTTTATTGTTTACATTTTCATTTTTAAATTCCTTCTTCCATTCCTTCATCTGTTTGGTTCTGTTTTCTCTAGTTCTTTGAGTGTTTTTCTCGTTTCCTTTTTAAAAGCTTCTAATTCTTTATGCTTTTCCTCCAGTTCTTGTTTAAGTATCTCTATCATCATCTTGAGGTATGATTTCAGGTGCGAGTTTTCTTTTTCTGGAGTGTTTGGCATTTCGCTGTTTGCTGTGATGGTAGAGTTGGGTTCTGGTGTTGCCAGGTTGTCTTGATTTTTATGGGGTATGTTCTTTTGCTTTCCTCTTGCCATCTTGTTGTCTTTGATTATACGTGGTCTTGTTGTCAGTGATTGGTTCTTGCCTCTCTCTTGTACCTGGCCTGTGTCCCTGGATCTCCTTTTCCCTGGCTACTAAGAATGCCTTCACACCAGGCCTGTGTCCCTGGATCTTTGCTGTTCCTGGTGGCGGATGGTCTGTGCGCCCATTCTGCACTCAGCATCCTCGGAATGGGAATATCCTGATGCTGGGTTACTTCTTCCCTGAACCCAACTGGGGCGGGGCTATGCAGTTTCTGCATGCTCGGCAGAGATCTGTCTGCACAGATCTCTTTGTGTCCTGGCTAGTCAGAAAGCCTTCTCACCAGGCCTGTCTCCCTGATTCTCTGCTGCTCATGGTGGCGGATGATCTGAGTGCCCATTCTGCCCTCAATGTAAATGTGCTATCTTAAAAAGATTCATTTTGTTTCTTTTTTTTCCTAGAAAACTAACAACATCAACAGCTATCCTCTCTATCACAGTGCATATGAAACGTATGAGTTGGTAGAAAAATTTTATGATCCAACTTTTAAATATCACCTCACTGTGGCCAAGGTTCGAGGAGCAATGGTATTTGAACTGGCCAATTCTATAGTGCTGCCCTTTGATTGTCAAAGTTATGCTATAGCTCTGAAGAAACATGCTGAAACAATCTTCAATATTTCAATGAATCATCCACAAGAGATGAACATGTACATGATATCATTTGGTATGTTACAATTTGCCTTTCAAATTTACTCCCGTATTTCTTATAATTTCTCATTCTTTTTTTTCTGTGTGGGTAATATTTCATTTATTTACTGGCATCTTTAATGGATATTTTATCTATTGACATTTCAAATGTTATACCTGTTCCCCCGTCCCATCTCCTCTTCCTACTCTTCTTGCTTCCATGAAGATGTTCCCACTCCCGACCACTCACTCCTACCTCATCGCATGGCTTTCCCCTACACTGGGGAAACCAGCCTTCTGAGGACTAAAAGCTATTCTTCCTATTGATGGCAGACAGTGTCATCCTTTGATACATATGTGGCTGGAGCCATGGACCCCTCCATGTGTACTCTTTGGTGGTTTAGTCCCTGGGAGCTCTGGGTTGGTTGATTTTGTTGTTCTTCCTATGGTGTTGCAAACTTTTTCAGCTCCTTCAGTTATTTCTCTAGCTTCTCCATTGGGTCCCTGTGCTCAGTCTGATGGTTAGCTGCAAGTATCCTCATCTGTGTCAGTATGGCTGGATGTCTCATCATTACTTCTAGATCAGAAATTTTTTTTTCTTGAAATCTGTTTTTAATTACATAGATGCTCAAAAATATATTAATACTTCATAAAATAGTTTTCTATATTGTTTTCACATCATTATCCATATAGAGAGCTTTATAAACCATGAGACTTTGTTTCTTTTACTTGCAAATCTTACGCTGGCCGTTATTAAATTTTTGGGCTGGAGCGATATTCCTGTTTTGGCTTCTGGAGTGCTGAGACTGCAGGCAGTTTCACCTTACCTGCTTTTGAAACTAAACAATGTTTGTAGGGTTTTGAGTTAATTCTGCCACAGGGCATGGACATTTGAGGAGGCAGGACGTGGAAAGTTTACCTGACTTATCCCAGGCTAGATTGGTTTGGGGCTGCAGGGAAGCAGCGAGACACTGCTCTGCATGTTCTTACAGTTTTTGTTAATTTGGATTTACATTTCAGATTCACTCTTTTCTGCAGTAAATAATTTTACAGATGTTGCATCCAAGTTCAATAAGAGACTACAAGACTTAGACAAAAGCAAGTATGTCCTTAATCAATCAATCAATATATATGGTTAATTATAATTATATATGTAAATATATGTAAAATATTATTAACACATTTTTATTACTGAACTACCTTTGGAAATTATTTTATATTTCTGTCTTCTCTCCAATGCAACCTGTTCATGATCTCTTCTCACTCCAATTTTATTTCTGACCTGAATTTCAACTAGATGGTAGTGGTTTCCTACTACCCAAGAATGAGATACAATTTAGCAATTTTAATGTTAGCTTGACTATGTTTTGGTTACATTTGCTACTTTTTCACTCTCTGAGCATCATTCTCCATGTGGATTCCTTTACTCTTAGAGGCTGCTTCTCAACATAAATACTGTGAAAGCAATGTTTATAGAATTGCTGAACAAATAGGATTAATTCTGTGTAAAAACAAACCATAAGAAAAATTTGAAAATAATACAATATTGACATTGTTTCACTGCAAAATGTCTACTGATCCTTTGTTTGCAAAATGAAGTTATGACCTTGTATAATGTGCAGGGTTGCTCTTAATTTAAAACTTATTATAAAAACATTCACAAAAGTAAGGAATTCTTCCATGTTATTGTCACTTAAAGTAATATAAAATGAAAATATAGATAAACTATGAATAAAATAATACTATTTATTAATGTGATAATTTTCACTAATTTTATCATGGAATAATTGTAGTACTAAATTTAGTTGAGTTACCCAGGACTTGTTGGTGGATTTTTAGTTGCATTGATTTATTTTTGTTTACAATTACAACCTCCTCCTGAACAACACATTGGCCCTTGGGAACTTAAAATCTGTAAGAATGTTTTATCCATGATATATGGATGCTGATAAAAATATAAATTAAGAACTATATATTTGACAAATTATTCTTTAGTAGAAAGAATATTATACCATGTTACCTGTTAAATATTTGTAATTTGCATAAACTTAATAGAAATTAATAGATTTTTTTCATTTCAATTTGATGAGGATCTCTAATCTTTACAGTAATTATAAACCTATACTAAGTCTCATTTCTGTATGCATTAAAGTTAGTATCACATGTTCCCACCAGCATGTTACTGTTTTATAGTTTGTGTTTTATTTGAGTAATATTTTATGGGAGTTCTGACATATGGCAAGTATACATGCTATTTGTTTTTAATTCATTACTTTTTTTTGAGATTATATTATAATTTTATCATTTCTACCTTTACCTCCCTTTGAATTTTCCATATGACCTTTGCTCCTTTCAGAAATGAGTATCTCATTTTTCACTAAAGTTGTTCTTTTTCTAAATTCATAAATACAACCTGTTCAAAATTATATGTTCCTATATTACTGATGTTCTTATTTCCCCATTAGTTTATTTATTCATTCACTTTACATCACAAACACAGCCTGCCAATTCCCAGTCCTCCTCCTTACAAGCACCTTGCCCCAGTACCCCTTCTCTTCAACTCTGAGAAGGGAACGTCCTCCTTGCATACCTAATGAATACCTTTCATGTTTTTAAAATTCATTACTTCATTTTTCACTAAACTTTATTACCAATATTTGTAAACATATAAATACAATGAGTTCAATTTCTATAATGTTATTGATTTTCTTAATTTGCATGGTATAATGATTTAAAATGCACCAGTGAGGTTTATTTTGTCATAAACTTTCAGTTTGTTGGGAAGTATTCATATACATATGAAGGTATAACTTTATTAATTTCATATTTAGCCCCATACTACTGAGGAGTATAAATGACCAGCTAATGTATCTGGAACGTGCATTTATTGATCCTTTAGGCTTACCAGGGAGACCTTTCTATAGGTAAGGAAAGCTGATTTTATACTATAATATCAGATTAAAGTTGTTTTACAGTGCATAAAAATATTATGTTTATTTTTGGGTATTTGCCTAGGAGTGGTATGGCTGGATCTTCAGGTAGTACTATGTCCAAGTTTGTGAGGAACTGCCAGACTGATTTCCAGAGTGGTTGTACCAGCTTGCAATCCCACCAACAATGGAGGATTATTCATCTTTCTCTACATACTCACCAGCATCTGCTCTCACCTGGGTTTTTGATCTTAGCCATTTTGACTGGTGTGAGGCAGAATCTGAGGGTTGTTTTAATTTGCATTTCCCTGATGACTAGGGTTGTTGAACCTTTCTTTAGGTTCTTCTAGACCATTGGATATTTTGCAGTTGAGAATCATTTGTTTAGCCCTGTACATCATTTTTGGTAGAATTATTTGATTTTCTGGAGTCTAACTTCTTGAGTTCTTTGTACATATTAGATATTAGCCCTCTGTGAGATGTAGGATTGGTAAAGATCTTTTCCCAATCTGTTAGTTACTGTTTTGTCCTCTTGATGGTGTCCTTTGCCTTAAAGAAATTTTGCAATTTTATGAGGTCCATTTATACATTCTTGATCTTAGAGCATAAGACATTGGTATTCTTTTTAGAAAAATTTCCCCTATGCCTATATGTTCTACAGTCTTCCCAACATTCTTCTATATTGGTTTCAGTTAATTTTTAAAATTTAAACCATGTTAGTGATATACACTCACTGTGCATAGGGTTTATATAGAATTATATTATATATAAACATTTTATTTGGGTATATAAACTTTGTTCTTCTCAGTCTCATTCACTACCCTCATGTTGTCTCTTGTCTCTGTCATAAGACTCTCCTTCATTCCTCCCATATCCCATTTAATATTCATGGATCTTTTATAATTCTAGAAAATTTAAATTAGAGAAATCATATATTTGTCCTTATGTGTATGGCATATTTTATTTTGTATGATTAGTTCTACTTGCATCCACATTTTTAGCAAAGAGCATAATTTCATTTTTCTTTGTGATTGAATAAAATTCCATTGTTTATATGTACCACCTTTTTCATTAATTCATTGACTAATATCTAGGGTGGTTTCACAATTGGATTTGATTAAGTGTGCTATAATAAGCACAGTTATGCAGTTATCTCTGTTGTACATAAAGAGCTCAAAAATGCCCCCAGAAGTAAAGTAATTGAGTCATATGGCAGTTTGATTTATTGATTTCTTGAAGTACCTTCATATTGATTCCCATAGTAAATAGACTACATGTACTCTAATTCCTACAGTATACATTTCCTCATCTCCACACATCTAACCAGCATTTTTACTGGTTTGTTAATTATTGGAGAGAGAAAGAATCCCAAGCTGATTTTGATTTAAATTTTCCTGATTATTAATATGCTCAACACTTTTTCTGTTTACTGGGTATTTGCCATTCATCTTTTGAGAAGTATATGTTTATTTCACTTGCCAGGGTTTGCATATTAAATAAAAGTGTTGTTTTATATTCTAATTTTCAGTGATCTGGCAGATGTTTATCTAGTAAAGATTTTTCTCAAATTTTATTGGCATTCATTTCAATTGATTATTCTTTTTGCTTCCTATGACTGTTAAAATTTCATTAAATCACCTTTGATAATTATTGGCACCAGTGGCTACCCATTGAATTCTTTTTTCTAAAGTTCTGTTTTATATCAATGTCTACATCTTGAAATGTTCTCTATATTTATTATAGCATTATTAGAACTTGAGGACATATGTCTTTTATTTATTATGAAATTAACTATTCTACATAGTGAGACAAGGATGCAATTGTATGCAGTTATCTGGCTTACTGAGCACCACTTTTTGAAGAGGGAATTTTTTCATCAATGAAAAAAATGTTTGACATTCTTGTAAATGTGAAGGGCTATTACTAGATATATTTCTCTTCTAGTTTTGTGTACTTATGATGTTTTGTGTCATTCTTTTTTGGAGCAGAGCTCTATTTTGTGTCTTGATATCAAGTTTTATGATACCTGTAGCCTTATTCGTATTCTTCCAAATCATTTTGGATTGTTGAAGACTATTATTGTTAATCTTATAGTCAATTTGATGATATTTAGCATCAAGTAAAAGACAAACCACTGGGTATGAGGCCATTTATTTTCAACCAACATTTTAAATAAAATTAGGTCTCACACATTTAGTATATGTAGCATTATGGCACGACCTCCCAGAATGCAACATACTTAGGTTCCTCACACTTCTTTTGCAATGCCTCCTCCACCATAGTAGTCTGTGCCCTTAAGTTTTGAGAGAAAAATACTCCTCCTTTCTTATATTGATTTTGGGAGGTATACTGTAACAGCAAGATAAATGACATGTTAAACTTGTGCTGATGTGGGAATATTGCTGTGATAATCCCACTGTGACTCATCATATTTGGAACAAGTTTATGGGTGAAATGTAGAAAAGTTTGGAGATAGAGCCCTTAAATAGGATAAGCAGACCTTATTATGTTCTATTTGTTGAGAGGTAGAATAATTAAAGAAATAGAGAATAAATGTTTATCTTGCCAATTTCAGAGGAGTAAAATGTCTGCTAGAAACTGGGTCAGGGGTCTTTGTGTTTTATTCTATAAAGAATATTCAAAAATATCCCTTAATGGTGCTAAGCTAGCTACAGTCTTTCAACCTGTAGGTCAGTGGCTCCTTTAGGCATCAAAAGACTTTCACAGGGGTCACATAACAGTTCACGCTAACTGTCCTTACTATTATTTTTATAAGTCCTAACCACTTTCAGTAATCCATTAAAGCAAAATTACTTGTATTAATTGTCCTGGAGATTTTTGCATTTTAATTTCAGGTAACAAATGACTTATTCAAGCCAGATAATCACAAGTATCATGTACACGTATAATGCCTTTGCTTTCTTGTATTATGCTTTTAAAAGTATGTAAAATATGACAGAGATATGTTTTATCAACAGGCATATCATCTATGCTCCAAGCAGCCACAACAAGTATGCAGGAGAATCATTCCCAGGAATTTATGATGCTCTTTTTGATATTAATAGCAAAGTCGACGCTTCTAAGGCCTGGAGCGAAGTGAAAAGACAGATTTCTATTGCAGCCTTTACAGTGCAAGCTGCAGCAATGACTCTGAAAGAAGTAGCCTAAGCACAATTTAGGAGATGACATACACAGACACACACAAACACACACACACACACACACACACACACACACACACACACAAATAATAGTCTTGTGGTTCAAAAGGCAAAAGTGGAAAATATTTATTTTATAATTTCATCATGAATTTCCGAAATTTAAAATTCAGATATTAAAACTAATGTAAGTAGTCTAATAAAATGACACATTTGACCATATCAGATAATTATCAGAAATCTAATACAGACTTTCTAAATCTACCCTGTTGTTTCAATGTAAACAAGCATCACTTTATTATAGAACACACCTGGGATAGTTCAAAATTCTGCTTCACCTGGACATCTATATGTTCTCTGGCCACCAAAGGCTGGGAAGATCACTGTAGCCATACTATCAGATGAGTTCTAATTAATTCTCACTTCTTATAAACCTCATTACTCTGTATTATAAAGTTTAATTACTTATTTAATTATTAATAAATAAAGTTTATTAATAATTTAATTATTTAATAAGAAAAATGTCATTTTCTGAAAATTATATAAAACATGAATGGACAGCTAATAATTGATTAGCACATATATCCTCAGTAACCATGCACTTCTGAACAATTTCATCATTTCTCTCAAATATAACCATGGTCTTGCATTGTATCTTTATCATTTCCTTCCTTTATATAGAATGCACCATAAGTGGCTGTATTCATTACATATCTTGAACATATATGTAATTTTGTATTTTTCATTGCCATCTCTTCTATTTAAATTTTAGTTAATCTTGTAGTTTACCAGATTTTGTGTGACACTACATTGACATAAGTAAATGTCACATTTAGTCAGATTGAACAAAAAAAAATCACATTGTGTGATAAACAAGTAAAACATCAGAAAGAATAAGTTATATCATCAGCATTGATTGTTTGAATTGTTGCAATCAGAAAAGGAATACACACACACACACACACACACACACACATATATATATATATAAACACTAAGTATAAGCACACATACACATGTGTGTGATACTAGTAATGTGACAGCAGACTTTAAAGCTCTAGAACAACACAAAAAAGAATGAAATATTTCATCCCAATGTTAAACAGAATAAAATAATACAAATAACCAATCGATTAAAGAGTTCCTTTATTGAGACAATAAAACTGACAAACCTTCCTTAATTAAAAGTCAAAAAGAGAATATCCAAATTTACACAGGTAGAAATGAAAAGCAGGGCATAATGTAGAACATTCAGGATTTCCTGGGAATTATAAGAATATACTTTATAAACCTGTATTTTACCAAACATAACAAAATTTTAAAAATAAAATATTTTCATGATATCAACTACTGAAGTTAAATCAAGATCATATAAGCAATTTAACATATTAGTTGTCAACTCTTTTATAGGGACAATGTCATTCTGATACCTAAACTACATAAGAGCCCAACAAAGAAAGAGAAAAAAAAGATCATTTTTCTTTATGAGTATAGATGAAATAATTCTCAGTAAAATACTTGCAAAAAAATCTAGGAATACATCAAAAAATCATCCATTATAATCAAATAAGCTTTATCCCAAAGGTACAGGGATGTTTCAACATATGTAACTCAATATATAAAATCTATCATATAAACAGACTGTAAAACAAAACTAACATGATAATGATATTAAATGTAGAAACAGCTTTTTAAAAATTCAATGCTCATATATGATGA
Organism: Micromys minutus; assembly: GCF_963924665.1. Classification (NCBI taxonomy): domain Eukaryota; kingdom Metazoa; phylum Chordata; class Mammalia; order Rodentia; family Muridae; genus Micromys; species Micromys minutus. The sequence goes on from NC_137971.1 coordinate 106,929,903, forward strand.
AAGTCATTCATACAACATATCACAATATATTAAAGGCAGTTTTATCAAATATATCAAATGGAATGCACAGAAACCAAAAGCAACTTTCAAATCAGCAACAAGAAAAGTTTGTCTGCTCTCTCCATACCTATGTAATTTACTTGAAGAGTTACACATATCAATAAGAATACTTATTAATTGAGTATATACAAATTGGAAAGAAAGAATCAAGCATCTTTATTTGCAGAAGATATGATTGAATACAGAAGTAACCCTAAGATATGCATTGTAAACCACCTATAACTCATAAGCATTTCAGCATAGTATCTAAATATAATATTAACTCACAAAAGTAGTAGTCTTTCCTTATAAAAACAACAAACAAGACTGAGAAAAAACCTCAGGACACAACATCTTCACGATATTCTCAAATAATATAAATATCTTAACAGTAACTCTAACCAACCAAGTAAGATATTTCTGCTGTGGTTTGAGTAAGAATGACCTTGATAGACTAATATATGTCAATGTTTAGCCATAAGTGTGTAGCACTACTGGAGAAGAATTTAGACATTTATCCTGGGTAAGTGTGTTCTTTTTCAAGAAAGTGGGTCATTGGAGGTGCAATGATGTATCAAAAGTCCAAGACAGGCCCAATATCTGTTTTTTTCCTGATGTATAAAGAAGTAGATGTAAGCCCCCTCATATACTTCTTTAGCACCATATCTTCTAGCCTGCCGCTGTGGTCTCCACTATGATAATAATGTACTAAAACTTTGAAGATGTACGTAATCTCCAATTAAATGCTACCTTTTATAAGAGCTTCAGTGGTATTTCCAGTCTTCATATGTTCCCCAGAGTTGACTCTCTGGCATGCCTTTCTAGACCTAAAGCCTGCCCAAAAAGATCTGGTTTTCCAGAAGTGCTGTCACTCCTAAATCCACAAGTTAAATGAACATTTTTGCTCCAAAAATTGTCAAAAGAGAGACCTTCATGGAGATCACAGGACTCTGGAACCACTGAGAAGTTAGTGTCAGGATGATTCTGCACCCCAAAGTTAACCCTGTGACACAGCACTCCCAAACCAAATCCCACCTGAATATAGCTCTTATCTGAGGAGTGCTGAAAGACTTAAGCCAGAGGTTCACGAGCACACAGAAGGTATAGGCTATTGTCACAGACAGCAAGACCAACTAACACCAGAGGTAACCAGATGGTGAGAGGCAAAAGTAATAACCTAAGAAACAAAAAATGAGGCATCTTGGCAACATCAAAACACGGTTTTCCCACCACAACAAGTCCTGAATACCCCCAACACATGCAGGAAACACAGGATTCTGATTTAAAATCACATCTCATAATGATGATAGAACACTTTAAGTAGGACATAAACAACTCTATTAAACAGATACAGGTAAACAGGTAGAACCCTTAAAGAGGAAACACAAAAACACAACCAAACAGGTAATGAAATTGAAAAAAAACAATTCTGCATCTAAAAATGGAAACAGAAGCAATAAAGAAATCACAAAGGGATACAATCCTGAAAATAGAAGACCTAGGAAAGTGATGAAGAGAAATAGATGCAAGCATCACCAACAGACTACAAAAGATAGAACAGAGAATCTCAGGTGCAGAAGATACCATAGAAAACATTGATACAACACTCAAATAAATGGAAAATGCAAAAAGGCCATAACCCAAAACATCCAGGAATAACAACACACAATGAGAAGACCAAACCTAAGGATAAAAAATATAGAAGAGAGAAAAGATTTCCCTACAGGGTCAGTAAATATCTTCAACAAAATTATGGAAGAAAAATTCCTTAACCAAAAATGAGATGCCCATAAACATACATAAAGCCTACAAAACTCCAAACAGACTGGACCATAAATGAAATTCCTCCCATCATATAATCAGAAAAAAAGTTCATGAAACAATGAATCTTAAAAGCTCTAAGAAAAAAGGGTCAAGTAAAAACAGACCTATGACAATTACAGCCGAATTCTCACCAAAGAATCTAAAAGCCAGAAGATCCTAGGCAGAGGTAACGTGGACCGTAAGAGAACCTAAATATAAGCCCAGGTTATTTACCCAACAAAGTTTTTATTTAACATAGATGAAGAAATCAAGATTTTTTTCATAAAAGAAACAAGATTTAAACAATAAATTTTCAGAAATCCAGCACTACAAAAGATAATAGATAGGAAGCTTCACCACAAGGATGGAATTTACATTCTAGAAAAACAGGATAGTAAGTAGGATATTCAGCTTAACAAACCCAAAAGAAAATACCTATTCAAACCTAATTTTACCTCTAATAACAAAAATAATGGGAAGCAAACAACACTTTCCCTTAATATTGTTTAAATCATGTACTGAACTCCCCAATAAAAAGACATAGAGTAGCATACTGAAAAAGTAAACAGGACCCAGTATTTTGCTGCATACAAGAAGCAAACCTCACTGACAAATGGTTGCAAGAAACAAACTGAAGTAGCCATTCTAAATCCCAATAAAAATAACTTTTCACACAAAAATTTTCAAAAAGAATGAGAAAGGGTACTTTATACTTATCAAAGCAAAAACTACCATGATGAACTCTCAATGCTGAACATCTATGCTCCAAGTTTAAGGCACCCACATAAAAGAAACTTTACTAAAGCTTAAAGTACACATTGTAACTTACAAAATAAGCGTGGGAGACTAGAACACTGTACTTTCATCAATGGACAGATCATGGAGACAGAAAATAAATGGAGACACACTGAAACTAATGAAACTTATGAACCAAATATACTTAACAAATACCTATAGAACTTTTTATTCTAAAACAAAAGAATATACCTTTTTCTCAGTACTTCATGGTACCTTCTCCAAAATTGAACATATAATCTGTCACAAAACAGGCTTCAATAGATACAAGAAGATGGAAATAATTGTATGAATTTTATCAGATCACAGACTAAATCTGTTCTTTAATAACAACTAATACAACACAAAGCCTACATATACATGGAAAAAAAAACAATGCTCTACTCTATGATAATTTGATCAAAGATGAAAAAAGAAATTTAAAATGTTTTAGAGTTTAATTAAAATAAAGCTACAATATACTCAAACATATGGGACATAATAAGAACAGTGATAGGATGAAAACACATATCTAAAAATGCTCCAAAAATGCAACTTAAGAGAGCATAAACTAGCAGCTTTACAGCACATATGAAAGCTCTAGAACAAAATAGGAAAAAGAAAAGAAATACACCCAAGAGCAGTAGACTTCAAGAAATGAACTCAAGGCTTAAACCAACCAAGTAGAAACCAAATATATATATATATATATATATATACACAAAAAGTGAACAAACAAGGAGCTGGTTCTTTGAGAGAAAAATAAGCTAGATAAACCCTTCACTAGACTAACAAGAGGACACAAAGACATAATCCAAATTTACATAGGAGAAAAAAGAAACCAGCAGATTGGGAAAAAATATCTTTGCCCATCCAATATCCAATAGAGGGCTATTATCAATTGTATAAAAAGAACTCAAGAAGGTAGACTCCAGAGAATCAAATAACTCTATTAAAAATGGGATACAGCTAAACAAAGAATTCTCAACTGGAGAATAAGAAGCACCTAAAGAAATATTCAACATCCTTAATCATAAGGGAAATGCAAAACAAAACAACACTAACATTTCACCTCACGCCAGTCAGAATGGCTAAGATCAAAAACTCAGGTGACAGCAGATTCTGACCAGGATGTGGAGAAAGAGTATCACTCCTCCATTGTTGGTAGGATTACAAGCTGGTACAAGCACTCTAAAAACCAGTCTTACAGTTCATCAGAAAATTGGAGATAGTACTACCTGAGAATCCAGCTATACCACACCTGGGTATATACCCAAAAGATTCTCCAACATATAGCAAGTGACAATTTCCACTATGTTCACAGCAACCTTAATTATAATAGCCAGAATGAATAAATAAAATGTCGTTGGGGCACAGGCACAGATTGTGTTGTGAGGAACCAAAGCACAGAGAGGCCTAGGCAGTGCTCATGGAAAAGCTGCCCTCTTGTCTATCCCAACCTCGACCAGCAAAAAAGACAGGACCAGGGGAAGATCTTCAAGCAGTTTATTCAGGATCCTTGAACAAGGTTCTGCTTCTGCTTCAGCTTCTGCCCCAGGTGAATGCCGGCACAGGCTTAAATCCCCTTGCGCCTGCCAACCCCCCTTAGCCATGTGTGCCCTGCAGATAGGCTGCTGCAATGCGGAAGCAGGCAAGCTGAACAGGCACAGCCAAATAAGGATTTGTTTATGACTGAGAGCACTTGCCATCAAGGTGGAAGGCTGAAACCAGCGTCATCTTCAGGGCACAGCACCGCGCAGCACCCTGCAGCTGTCCACACCCTCTGGCCCAGAGTAAGGGCAAGATCTCTATCTGACAGACCTGCCTTGAAAGCCTGTGCCTACAAACTAAATGCACAGGCCCTTTTCCACCAGAACCATCAGAGATCCAGGGACACAGGACTGATGAGATTGCTCTGTGAGAAACCAGAGCACAGAGAGTGCTTGGCAGTACTTGTGGAAAATATTCTTTTCCAGCCCACAGTAAAGCCTAGGCCTTTGTCAGTGGGAACCGGGGTCTTCCCGGAAAAGGCACTGTTTGAAGATTAGCTCCAAAGGCCCTCTTACACCTGGATCAAAGGGTAACCTGGCACATAGGTCCAGGGAATTTTCAGAGAGCAGAGAGTACTGTGCTATCTGGAAAAGGGTCATTTTTGGTCTAGAGAAAGAGACAAATGCAGTAGTATTCAGGACCTGTGGGCACAGGGCCGAGCTCACAGAATAGCCTCACAAGAGCTCCCACACCTGAGCCCACAAAGACAGAGCTGAGTCACTGCCACCAGAACTCACTGCTTGCCCTCAAAAACCCAAACACTCAGAAACAATTTTGGTCCTGAGCCCATGGGCCCTCAGATCCACAGGAGAGACAGGTACCAGTCACTGAAAATGAGACCACATATAATCATATAATCACAGATTAAAAGAGGGCAAGAGGAAGATGAAAGAACTTAAACAATGGAAACCACAACTACCTAGGAACATCATAACCCTGTTCTCCCACTGCAGCAATTATTGGATTGCTAAACTTTCTAAAAAATAAGACTCAGACTTAAAATCATACTTCAGAATGATGATGGAGATATTTAATAAGCATGTGAATAACTCCATTAAATAATTACAGGAGGACACACATAAAAAGTAGAAGGATTTTAAGAGGAAATACAAAAATTACTCAAAGAACTACAGGAAAACAAAACCAAACAAACAAATGAATAGAAAATGGAAATAGAAACAATAAAGAAAACACAAAAAGAGACAACTCTGGAGATAGAAAACCTAAAAAACACAATCAGAAGTCAAAGATACAAGGATCACCAATAGATTACAAGAGATGAAAGGATCTCAGAGGACAAAGTCTACATTAAAAAACATAGACAGAGCAATCAGAGAAGATAAAACAATCCAAAAAGCTCCTAATCCAGAATGTACAAGCGATCCAGGAAACAATGAGAAGACTGAACCTAAAGATAATACGAATAAAAGAGGGCAAAGAATATCAACTAAAAGGCACAATAAATATCTTCAACAAAATTGTAGAATAAAACTTTCCTACCCTTAAGAATGAGATGTCCATGAGCACAAAAGAAGCCTATGGAACCCCAAATAGATTGGACCAGAAAAGAATTTCTTCCTGACACACAATAATCAAAACAACAAGTGTTCAAAACAAAGAAAGAATTCCAAAAACAATAAAGGAAAAAGGACATGTAACATATAAATGCAGACCAAAGAGAAGCACACCCAAATTCTCAAAAGAGACTATGAAATCTAGTAGATCCTGGACATACATCACACAGACACTAAGAGAACACAAATGTTAGCACAGGCTACTATATCAAGGAAAACTGTCAATCACCATAAATGGAGAGACCAAGATATTCTGGGAAAAAATAAAATTTACACAATATCTGAACACAAATTCAGTCCTACAAAACTGATAGATAAAAAAACCATCACAAGAAGAAAAATTACACCTTAGAACAAGCAAGAAAATAACTAAACAAGAAAAACCAAAAGAAGAAAGACACACAGACATAAATCTAACTTTAACTGCAAAAATAGCAGGAAACAGCAATCACTATTTCTTAATGTCTGTTAACATAAATAAACTCAATTTCCCAAAAATGAGACATAGACTATCAGACTGGATTTAAAAAAAAAAAAAATCCCGCATTTTCCTGCATACAGGAAACTCATCTCAGAGACAAAGACAGACACTATCTCAGAGTAAAAAGCTGGAAAAAACCTTCAAAGCAAACAGACCTAAGAAATAAGCTGGAGTAGCTATTCTTATATCGAATAAAGTATATGTTCAACCAAAGATTATCAAAAAAGATGAAGTTGGACACTTTTTACTCATTACAGAGAAAATTTATCAGGGGGAATTCTAAATCTTTAGCATACATGCTCCAAATACAAGAGAACCCATATTTATAAAAGAAACCCTACTAAATGTCAAAACATACATTGCACCACACACAATAATAGTGGGAGACTTAAACACCCCACTCTCATCAATGGACAGATCATGGAAGAAGAAACTGAACAAGGACACAATGAAACTAGCACAGGTTATGAACCAATTGGAATTAAGAGACATCTATAGAACATTTCACCCTAAAACAAAAAAAAACACCTTATTCTCAGCACCTCACAGCACATGCTCCAAAATTGACCATATAATCAGTCACAAAACAAGCCTCAATAGATAAAAGAAGATTGAAATACTCCCATGCATCCTATAGATGACCATGGACTAAGGCTGGTCTTTAATAACAGCAAAGACAACAAAAAGCCCACATACATATGGAAACTGAACAATGCTCTTTTCAAGGATAGCATGGTCAAAGAATAAAGATAGAAAAAAAAAACTAAGAATTTTTTTTAGAATTTAGTGAAAATGAAAGCAAAATATACCCAAACCTATGGAATACAATGAAAGCAGTTCTAAGAAAAAAACTCATAGCTTTGAGTACCTCTACAAAGAAACTGGAGCAAGCATACAATAGCAATTCACAGCACAGTTGAAAGCTCTAGAACAAAAGGAAGCAGATACACCAAAGAGGAGTAGATGGCAAGAAATAATCAAACTCAGAGGAGAAATTAACCAAATAAAAATAAAAAGAACCATTCAAAGAATCAAAAAAACCAAGAACTGATTCTTTGAGAAAAATCAAAAATACAGATAAACCCTTAACCAGACTAACTAGAGGGCAAGAAGAGATTATCCAAATTAAATAAATAAGAAATGAAAGTAGAGACATAAACCTGACACACAGGAAATCAAAGAAATTATCAGATCCTACTATAAAAGACTATACTGAACAAAAATAGAAAATCTCAGGAAATGGTTGAATTCCTAGAGAGATACCAGATGCCAAATTTCAACTAGGAACAGGGAAACTATCTAAATAATCCCATAATACATAAAAAAATAGAAGCAGTCATAAAAAGCCTCCCAAACATAAAAAGCCCAGGACCAGAATTCAATCAGACATTTATTGATGACCTAATACCATTACTCTTCAAACTATTCCACAGTATAGAGTCAGATGCTCCACCATCCAACTCATTCCTTGAAGCCAGACTAACCTTCATTTCTAAACCACACAAAGATCATACAAGGAAAAAGAATTTCAAACCAATCTCCCTTATGAACATGGATGCAAAAATACTCCACAAAATAATTGCAAACCAAACCAAAGAACATGTAAAAACAATCATTCAACATGATCAAGTAGGCTTCATCCCTGGGATTCAGGGATGGTTCAATATATGGACATCCATCAATGTAATGCACCATATAAACAAACTCAAAGAATAAAAACCACATGGTCATCTCACTAGATGTTGAGAGAACATTTGACAAACTTCAACAGCCCTTCATGTTAAAAGTCCTGGAAAGAACAGGAATACAAGGACCATACCTAAACATAATAAAAGCAATATACAGAAAACCAATAGCAAGCATCAAACTAAACAGTGAGAAACTTGAAGCAATCCCACTAAAATTAGGGACTAGACAAGGCTGCCCACTCTCTCCCTACCTATTCAACATAGTACTGGATGTCCTGGCCAGAGAAATTAGATAGCACAAGGAAATCAAAAGAATACAAATTGGATAAGAAAAAGAAAATATATCACACTTTGCATATGACATGATAGTACATTTAAGTGACCCCACAAATTCTACCAGAGAAATTTAGCAGCTGATAAACAGGTTCAGCAAAGTGGTTGAATATAAAATTAACTCAAACAAAATAGTAGCCTTCCTCTAGTCAAAGGACAAATATGTTGAGAAAGAAATAGATAATAGATACACTTCACAGTAGTGACAGACAGTACGAAATACCTTGGTGTGACTCTAACTAAGCAAGTGAAGGAACTGTATGGCAAAAACTTAAAGTCTCTGAAGAAAGAAATTGAAGATGATCTCAGAAAATGGAACGATCTACCATGCTCATCGATTGGAAGGATCAACATTGTAAAAGTGGCCATCTTATCAAAAGCAATCTACAGATTGAATACAATCCCCATCATAATTCTAACTCTATACTTCATTAATTGGATTGAGCTATTTACAAGTTCATTTGAATAACAATAAACTTAGAATATTGAAATCCAACTCAACAACACCAACAAAAAAATAACTTCTGCTGGAATCACCATCCCTGTCCTCAAGCTATATTACAAGACAATTGCTTTAAAACCACATTGTACTGGTACAAAAATAGGCAGGTTGACCAATGGAACTGAATAGAAGATCCAGGAATGAACTTTACACATATGGTCACTTGATTTTTAACAAAAAATCTGAAAACATTCAAGGGAAAAAGGACAGCCTCTTCAATAAATTGTGTTGGCTCAACTGGCACTCAGCATGCAAAAGAATGAAAATAGACCTTTTCTTATCTCCTTGGACAAAGCTCAAGTGCAAGTAGATCAAAGATATCCACATTAAACCAGGTACACTTAAACTATTAGAAGAGAAAGTAGGGAAAACTTTCCACAATGTTCATAGCATCCCTATTTATAATAGCCAGGAGATGGAAAGAACCTAGATGGCCTTCAATAGATGAATGGATACAAAAATTGTGCTATATTTACACAATAGAGCACTACTCAGCTATTAGAAACAACGACTTTAGGAAATTCCTAGAAAATGTATGCATCTAGAGAATATCATCCTGAGTGATGTAATCTAGAACACACATTAGAACAAACATTATATGCAGTCACTAATAATTGGATACTAGCCCCAGAAAGTTCTGAATACCCCAGAAACTACTCTCAGGCCATACGAAGCTAAAGAAAAGCAAAGAACAAAAGTGAAAATCTCAGATCTTCTTAGGAAAAAAAAGTAGTGTGTAGCACCCCCTCTGATTGTGGTATTCCTGGACCTTAAGTCATTAATAATTCAGGAGCTATGAATATAGCCTTTTGGCAATTTTTTGGTATTCAAAAATCATTATGTTTAATCTATGCACACCAAGAAAACTTTGACTGTTTCCATGTTACCTTCTTCTCTACATGCACTTTATACTTATGGTAATTAGTAAGATATCAATGCATACTGTCAAACCTCTAAAATAATTAAGTACGGACAAAAAATATTCATAATGTGTTATTGCAAAATGTCTTTAAAAATCTGTACATGTAGCTCTCCTTTTCTTAAAATAAAGCTGTAAGAGAAAAAAATTATCCCACTAGACTCCAAAGATCTCTCAGGGTCTAAACCACCAATCAAAGACTACAGATGGAGGGACCCATTGTTCAAGCCACATATTTAGCAGAGCATGACCTTGTTAAAAACAAATTAAAGGAGTGGTTCCTGGTTTTGGGAAAGCACAATACCCCTTTGTAGGGAAATGCTAAGGTGGTGAGGAAAGAGTAAATGGTTATATGGGCACAGGCATTACCTTACCGCTTGTGTCTGTAGCCTTCATGCCTCCATCTACACACTGAGCTAGAGAAAGGCCATCTCCATTGGAATTCATAGTCTGTCCAGAGAGAGCTGAACACCCAGTACAATCCTCCCTCCAGAGACCATGGCCCACAGTCATACAGGAGTGACAAGGTCCATTCAGAGACAACAAGACCGACTAACATCTGGCAGAGCCTCTGAGGAGGCACTCATATTTTGTTCCTGTCAGAAAGTGCTACTTGACAACAGCAATAGTGCTTGGGTATAGTGGCTGCATATGTGGTGGATCCCTGCTGAGGCAGTCACTTGATGATCTTTTCTCCAATCGCTGGTCCTCTATTTGTCCCATTATTTCCTCTCATGAGTGGTTTGTTCTCTTGCATCCACCTCTGCCCTTCCTTCCCTTTGAGCTTCATAATTTCTATGAATTGTTTCATGGGTATTCCAAGTCTTTGGAGGTGGTATAAGCTTACCAGTGAGTACATACTGTGTGTGTTCTTCAGTGACTGGGTTACCTCACTCAGGATGATAGCTTCAAATTCCATCCATTTGTTGAGGAATTTCATGATGTCATTGTTTTTAATAGCTGAGCAGTACTCCATTGTGCATATATAATACAATTTCTGTATCCATTCCTCTCTTGAAGGACATCTGGGTTTTTCAAGCTTCTGGCTATTATAAATAAAGCTGCTATGAACATGATTGAGCATGTGTCTTTGTTAGATGTTGGAACTTCATTTGGGTTTTGCCTAGGAGTGGTAGACCTGGGCCCTCAGGGAGTACTATGTTCTGAGGAACTGTGAGTGTGAACTCTAGAGTGGTTGTACCAGTTTATAATCCCACCAACAGTAGAGGACTGTTCCTCTGTCTACATATCCTTGTCAATATCTGCTGTCACCTGAGTATTTGAAATTAGCCATTTGACTTGCGTGGGGTGTAATCTTAGGGTAATTTTGATTTGCAATTCCCTGATGACTAGGGCTGTTGAGCATATCTTTAGGTGCTTTTCAGCCATTCGATAGTCCTCGGTTGAAAATTCTTTGTTTAGCTTTATACCACATTTTTAAATAGGATTATTTGATTAACTAGAATTTAACTTCTTGAGACCTTTATATACATTTCCTCCTGTCTGTGTCTGTGCCTGATTGATAGTGGCATGACAGCATACCCTGGCATTCCTATTCTGATATAGCAGGCAGAAGGCATATGCTGAAGCCAACATTCCTGCTCCCTGTTACTTTTTGAGTCTGAAATGTTTCTCGCTGTCTCAGACTCAAGTTGCAGGGAATTTGGAAACTGTTTGGTTTGTTTATTTTTGAGACAGGCTCTCACTGTGCAGGCCTCTGGAACTCACAGAGATCTTCCTGTTTCTGCCTCTGGCAGGGGTGGAGGTGGGGAGGAGAACAACTAACAGCAACAATAAGATGGCAAGAGACAATCACAAGAGTCCAAGCAACAGAAAACAAGATAACCTGCCAATATCAGAATCCAACTCTCCCACCATAGCAAGTAGTTTATTTTCCAACAAACCAGAAAAGATTTGGGCTTAAAATCATGCCTTATGTTGATGATAGAGGGACTGGAGCAGACCATGATGAACTACCATAAAGAAATAGGGATAAACACAGATAAATAAGTTTAAGCCCTTAGAGAAACACAGTAAAACACAAGCAAACAGATGGAGGAACAAGACCATCCAAAATCTAAAAGCAAAAATGGAAAGGATAAAGAAAACATAACAACAATCCTGAAGATAGAAAACTTAGTAAAGAAGTCAGGAGTCTTAGACACAAACATCACCAATGAATACAAGAGAGCTCTGAAGTCAGATACTTGCATTCCTTGTAAATCTCTAATGATAAATGACATGAGCAAATCTTCCAGGCAGTGGCCAGAAAGAATCAAGTAAACACTTAACTCAGTAGTTCCTCCAGTTTTCTGTTCCTGTACATTGCACACATGATTCTCTTAAGAATCCCAGCATTTTAACTTAGATTTACTAGTATATAATTTTAAGCATTCTATACTTTCTTATCTAGAAACCTTTCTCAAATGTTGTACAAAACTTATTTTATAACTTCAATACTTTTTCTTTTCTTGGGGTCATAATGTTCTAATTCATTTTCTAATATCTTCTTCAAACCTTCTTTGCAATTCCATTCATATGGAACTACCATTGTGCAATTATTACATTGTTTCCAAGTTGAAAACACATAGAATGAACCTGGGTCATTAGGGCTGTGCTGTGCTGTGCCCCTGTGCCTCAATTACAAATTTTTAAGAATCATTATATCAAGGAAATTCTAGTTTCACAGAATCCACCTGAGCAAAAGGAGAAAGAAATAGGAAATTCAGATATAGTAGAAAAATTATGCACACCTAGGCCAAATAAAAGTAATCACACACAAATCAAACCTATACAGTCATTGTACAGAACTAAGGTTAGGAGAAATAGAAACAACTGGTTTTTTTTATAATTTTATTTAAAAATAAACCAGAGATCCATGTGCATATTATTAAAAACATTTTAGTGTAAAACTATATGAATATATTTTTGTCAGTACTTGATTTTTTAAAGGTTTGATAGTATGCATTGAAATCTTACTATTTACAATGGTCATAAAGTATATGTAAAACAAAACATAATATTGAAATAGTCAAAGTTTTTTTTTTTTTTTTTTTTTTTTTTTTTTTTTTTTTTTTTTGGTGTGTAAAGGTTAAACATAATGATTTTTAACTACCAAAAATTGCCGCAAAGCTATCTTCTTAGTTCTTGAATTATTAGTGATTTAAAGTCTAGGTGTACCCCACTCTGAGAGGGTGCTATACACTTATTGTTTCTTTGTTTTGTTTATTTTTTCTAAGAAGGACTGAGGCTTCAACTTTTTGGCCTTTACTTGGTGTGTGTGTGGGCGGGGGGTTGAGCTTCATATGATCTGTGAGTTCTTTCTTGGGTATCCAGAGCTTTCTGGGGCTACTATCCAATTATCAGCGACCACAGATTTTTAACGAAGAGCTGCCATGGGCTACTGAGATGGCTCCATCCAGGCCTGCTGTAGGTAGGCTCTTATTTCAGATAGTAGATCCCCTAGAAGCATGTGTCTTCTGCTTCTCAGGTTCCCAGAAACCATAATTTTTCACAAGAACGTGTGTCAGGCATCTGAGATGTCTCCATTCAGGCCAGGGTTGGCAGTCCCTGTCATGGTATGTGGTCCCCAGCATGTTTCAATATATGGAAATGTATCAACGTGATCCACTATATAAACAAACTCAAAGGAAAAAACATACACGATATTCTCTTTAGAAGCTAAGAAAGCAATTGACAATATTCAACACTCCTTTATGTTAAAAGACTTGGAAGGATCAGGAACTCAATGCCAATGTTTAAACATAATAAAAGCAATATACAGCAAACCAGTAGCCAACATCAAACTAAATGGTGAAAAACTTGAAGCAATCTCACTAAAATGAGGGACTAGCTATGAATGCCCACTCTCTCCCTACTCATTCAATATAGTACTGCAAGTACTAACCAGAACAATCAGAAAGCAAAAAGAGGTCAAAGGGATACAAAGTGGAAAGAAAAAATAGTTCAAAAGAATACAAATTGGAAAGGAAGAAGTCAAAATATCACATTTTGCAGATGACATGAGAGTATACTTAAGTGACCCCAAAAATTCTACCAGAGAACTTTTACAGCTGATAAACAACTTGCACAAAGTGGCTGGATATAAAGGTATCTGGACCACATCATTAGGCTTCCTCTACTCAAAGGATAAAGGGACCGAAAAAGAAATTAGAGAATTAAAACCCTTCACAATAGGAAGAGGATTTAGAAGATGAGGCAGCTTGCTATGAAGAAGAAAGATGCCACCCAAATGAACTATGAGCTAACAGCTTGAGTAAAAAACAGAAGAAAGTGGGAGGTGGAAACCACGCGGTTTCCCGGCCTATAGGCTCCAACACCCCTCCACCTTATATAGAAAGATTCTATTCAGATTCCTTCCTTACTAGAGATTAGCAGAAAAAGATAAGGCAGGCATTTCCGGTGTTTGAGGCTGACGATGGAGGCCGTGTTCATGCACCAGTAGAATATATTCAAATTAAGAAACTTGCCGAGTCAGTCTGTAATTATGGAGTTAGTGCCAATTTTACTATTTCCCAAGTCGAGAGGATTGCCATTCTGGCTATGACTCCAGGAGACTGGCAGAAAACAGTGAAGGCTGCAATAATTCAGAGTACGTGGCACCTGGGACAAAAAGGCCAGAAGGTCTGTTGTAATTGTGAAAAACCTGGGCACTTAAAGAGAAATTGTCAGGCACAACAACAAAAAAGATTACCAGGACTGTGCACAGGGTGTAAAAAGGGATATCATTGGGCTACTGAGTGCCGCTCTATAAAAGACCTTCAGGGTCGAGCTCTGCCACCGTTACCTCAGCAGTCAACAGGCAAGGGTTCCGCTCTAAAAAACATGTTTTGGGGCCTTTGGCCTCAGGCCCCCAAAACATATGGGACCCACGCCCCTCACAGGTGGATTCCTCAGTCCAGGATTCCCCAGTCTGCAGAAGCACAGGAGGACCCACGAGATTGGACCTCCGATCCGCCACCCAATTTTTGTTAATGCCAGAGATGGGGGTTCAGCCTATTCCTACATGTTATGAAGGGTCTTTACCCAATGACAGCCTAGGCCTGGTAATAGGGTACATTCCAATGGCCAGAAAGGGGTCATTGTTCTCCCCGCAGTGATAGATCATGGACACTCAGGAGAGCTCCAGGTTTTATTTTCTAGCTCTCGGAGCGAATCCTCTTTTCTGAAGGTGATATAGTTGCTCAGTTACTAATTTTACGAAACTTACAGAAGCCTCCTAAGATATAAGCCGATGCCACTGCTGCCTATTTAATGATGGATTTAAGCTCCAGACCATCCTTGGAGTCACAGATGTGCTTACTTGGCTCCATTCAACAAGGCTCTGCCCTCAGTAACAAGAACAGCTGTTTCTATGGCTCTCTTTAAATCTTGATGACCATGGTCAAACTGCAGCCAAGCGTCACTGCTCAGAGCCAAGTACACCAAAAGAGATTGTAAAATGGAAGGATGTACTGACTAGTCAATGGAAAGTGCCGGATCTTATATTAATAAGATCCAGGGGAGCTATTTGTGTTTTTCCACAGGAAGAAGATAATCCATTCTGGGTGCCTGTAGGCCTTACGAGGAAGAATTTCATAACGGAGGTTGCCAAGTCTCAAGATGATTCTACTGATGATTCTATCCTGGCAAGGCTGCTGCTAAACCTTTTAATCAGTGGCTCCTTTGTGGTATTAATGGTAGCTGCACTGACCTTTCCCCTATGTCCATGATTCAAGGAGTATATAGTGAGAAGGGCCAATTGAGTTTTGATTGGAAGGGTGGTGTTGCTGCAGGAATACAAGCTGGTAAAAATTCAGGAAGTTTTGCTTGGCAACATCCAATATAAAATATACAACCTATAAGAGAACAAATTACTCAGCAACACCTGCGTGTGTTTGTGGCCCCCATTTATATGGATAGTAAGTAATATTATCATGACACAAGGCCAAGATAGATTAGATTGCTCCCCGAATAATTGTTTTCTACCTTATGCTGGGACGCGGCTATGTATCCTTTTGCCTTAGATACTTGCATGCTCCGCTTTGTTCCTGTTCCGGTGGATGCCCCCAGTAGCTTAAGTTTGTTTAGGAAAAGGAGAGATTTCAGGATTTCTGCCATCATTGTCAGGTTGATTGTCACAGCTGCGGTGGCTGTCTTGTTTACAGCCTCGGCTCCTGCACTCTCAACATCAGTACAAACGGTGCAAACTATCAATGAGCTTTAACAGGCACAGCCTTAAATCAATTGTCAGCCACAGTGGCAGATGCTCTTGATTTTCATACCTCTGCTAGTGCCCAGTGAAAAGGCGGATTAATGATTGTTTTCTAACGCCTCGACCTGAGAAAGGAAAGATTAGATATTCTCTTTCAAAATGGCCCAATTGGGATATGAGAGAAATTTGGGGGCACTTTGCATTACCAGCGTACAATATGAAAATTTTACCCAAGCAGCTACTCTGTCTAGATTATAACTTGCAGGAAATTGGTCAGCAGGATTTGACGAGACTCTTGAGTCTTTGAGGGCAGCAGTGTTGGCCATCCACTCAACACAAGTGGACCTGTCTTTGACAGAAGGCCTCTCCACCTGGATCTCTTCGATTTTATTCTATTTTAAGGAATGGGTGGGGTGGGTTTTTTTTTGTGCAATATTTTGCTGTGGGTTGGTGTTCCTGCTGTGGTTGGTTTGTAGACTCCGGTCTCAACAGAAACGTGACAAGGTCGTTATCACTCAAGCATTTGTGGCCATTGAACATGGGGCCTCCTCTGAAATTTGGTTATCTATTTTCAAGAATTAGTCGGCTTCTGAGTTCTCTGCTCTTTCACCCCATGGATATATAGATCCATTGAACTGGGAAGAAAGAGACTCAGCAGTCATTGATCAGCCCTTGCACATTGCTGAGGATTCCTCATTGCACGAGATAGGGTGATCATGACTTCCCCACTAATTCATTTTTTGGCTGGCCTCTTTTGTAGAGTTCTCCCTAGGCCATTTAGCAGTGGTTGTAGCACAGCACTGTGGTATCCAGAGACGGGCAACTTTCCTCATGCACAGACAAGGGGCCCAGTGGGGATAGGGTCACCCTATGATGGATAAGGCTGTGACATTGGAGGAATGACCTAAGACAGGAGCCACAGTAGAGTGACATAACTATAGAGGCCTAGACCAGCCTTGTTCTAGTAAAACAATAAGGGGGAAATGTTGAGGGCTGAAGGCTGTGCCCTTACAAGATGGTGCTGGTTTTCAGGTGCCATTAATCAGCTAAAGTGTGGTAAATAACCACTGGGCACATGTGCAAAGAGTGGTGCGAGCCAAGTTACGGCCCATCCCGGGGCATCACGATCAGGCTACTAGTGGGCAGCCAATCACACAGCGACACGCCACCCTTGCGGGTATAAATTAGGGTGCCTTTTCCTGCCTGGTGTCTTCCTCTTCAAGATGCAATAAAGGTTTGCTGAAGAAGGATCCTGGTGTTCTGCGTGCATTCTTGTTGGTGAGATGGTAGTGTGGGACAATAGACTATGTCTTTTTATTAGGTAATTGAGTCCATTTATGTTAATAGATATCAAGAAATAGTAGTAGCTGTTTCCTGCTATTCTTGCTTTTGTAGGTTGAGTTGTGTCTATGTCTTTTTCTTCTTTTGGTTTTCTTGCTTAGGAGTTTTCTTGTTTTACTAGGATGTAGTTTCCTCATTGTATTGGGTTTTCCACCTATAATTCATTGTAGTGCTGGGTTTGTGGTCAGATATTGCATAAATTTAGATTTGTCTTGAAATATCTTCATCTCTCCATCTATGGTGATTGATAGTTTTGCTGAACATAGCAGCTTTGGCTGGCACTTTTGCTCACTTAGGGTGTGCATGATGTCTGTCTAGGCTCTTCTAGCTTTCATAATCTCTGTTGAGAAATCGGGTGTGATTCTGATTGGTCTGCCTTTATATGTTACCTGACCTTATTCCATTGCTGCTTTTAGTACTCTTTCTTTGCTTTGGGTACTTGGTGTTTTGACTATTATGTGTCAGGAGGATTTTCTTTTCTGGTACAACCTATTTGGAATTCTGAAGGCTTCTTTTTTGCTCGTGGTCCTCTCCTTCTTAAGGGCAGAGAAATTTTCTTCTACGATTTTGTTGAAGATATCTATTGTGCCTCTTAGTTGATATTCTTCTCACTCTTCTATTCCTATTATCCTTAAATTTGGTCTTCTCATTGTGTCCTGGATCTCCTGGACATTTTGGGTTAGGACCTTTTTGTTTTTTACATCTTCTCTGGCTGTTTTGTCTATGTTTTCAATGTTGTCTTCAGCCTCCGAGATTCTCTCTTCCATCTCTTGTAGTCTATTAAAAATGCTTGCTTCTGTGACTCCTGATTTCTTTTTTAGGTGTTTCACTTCTAGGGTTGTCTCTTAGTGTTTTCTTTATTGTGTCAATTTCCATTTTAAATTCCTTCTTCCATTCTTTCATCTCTATGGTATTGCTTTCCTCGAGTTTTTGAGTTCATTTAGTGTTTTTCTAATACATTTCACCCCACACAATAATAGTGGGAGACTTTAACACCCCACTCTCACCAATGGACAGATCAGGGAAACAAAAACTGAACAAGGACACTGCAAAACTAGCAGAGACTTTGAACCAACTAGAATTAATAGATATATACAGAACATACTATCCTAAAGTAAAAAAATACACCTTCTTCTCACCACCCCATGGCACCTTCTCGAAAATTGACCACATAATTGGACACAGAACGAGCCTTCATCGATATAAGAAGATTGAAATACTCCCATGCATCCTCTCAGATCACCATGGTCTACGGCTGGTCTTTAACAACAACAAAGACAACAAAATGCCCACATACACATGGAAACTAAACAACACTCTGCTAAAGGATAGCAGGGTCAAAGAAGAAATAAAGAAAGAAATTAAGGATTTTCTAGAATTCAACGAAAACGAAAACACAACATACCCAAACCTATGGGATGCAATGAAAGCAGTATTGAGAGGAAAACTCATTGCTCTAAGTGCTTCCAAGAAGAAACTGGAGAGAGCTCACATCAGCAACCTGACAGCACAGCTAAAAGCCCTAGAACAAAAGGAAGCAGATTTACCCAAAAAGAGTAGACGGCAAGAAATAATCAAAATTAGGGCAGAAATAGACCAAATAGAAACAAAAAAAAAAACCATTGAAAAAATCAACAAAACAAAGAGTTGGTTCTTTGAGAAAATCAACAAGATTGATATACCCCTAGCCAGACTAACTAAAGGGCAAAGAGAGAGTATCCAAATTGACAAAATCAGAAAGGAAAGTGGTGACATAACAACTGAAACTAAGGAAATTCAAGAAATCATCAGATCCTACTACAAAAACTTATACTCCACAAAATTGGAAAATCTGGAGGAAATGGACGAATTCCTAGACAGATACAAGGTACCAAAGTTGAACCAGGACCAAGTAAACCACCTAAATAACCCTATAACACCTAAAGAAATAGAAGAAGTCATCAAAAGCCTCCCAACCAAAAAAAGCCCAGGTCCAGACGGGTTCAGTGCAGAATTTTATCAGACATTTATTGGGGATATAACACCAATATTCACCAAGCTATTCCAAAAGATAGAATCAGATGGAATATTACTGAACTCATTTTTTGAGGCTACAATAACCCTCGTACCTAAGCCACACAAAGACCCTACAAGGAAAGAGAACTTCAGAACAATCTCACTTATGAACATTGATGCAAAAATACTCAACAAAATCCTTGCAAACAGAATCCAAGAACACATCAAAACCATCATTCATCATGACCAAGTAGGCTTCATCCCTGGGATGCAGGGATGGTTTAACATAAGGAAATCCATCAATGTAATCCACCATATAAACAAACTTAAAGACCAAAATCACATGGTCATCTCACTAGATGCTGAGAAAGCATTCGACAAAATCCAACACCCCTTCATGTTAAAAGTCCTGGAAAGAACAGGAATCCAAGGCCCATATTTAAACAAAACAAAAGCAATATACAGCAAACCAACAGCCAACATCAAACTTAATGGCGAGAAACTTGAAGCAATCACACTAAAATCAGGGACTCAACAAGGCTGCCCACTCTCTCCCTACCTATTCAACATAGTACTGGAAGTCCTGGCTGGAGCAATTAGACAGCAAAAGGAGATCAAGGGGATACAAATCGGAAAGGAAGAGATAAAAACATCACTCTTTGCCGATGACATGATAGTGTACTTCAGTGACCCCAAAAATTCCACCAGAGAACTCCTACAGCTGATAAACAAGTTCAGCAAAGTGGCCGGATACAAAATTAACTCAAACAAATCAGTAGCATTCCTATACTCAAAAAACAAATATGTGGAGAAAGAAATTGGGGAAAAGGTACCCTTCACAATAGTTACAAAAGCTATGAAATACCTTGGTGTGACTCTAACTAAGGAAGTGAAGGACCTGTATGACAAGAACTTTAAACCTCTGAAGAAAGAAATTGAGGAGGATCTCAGAAAATGGAAAGATCTCCCATGCTCATGGATTGGAAAGATCAACATCTTAAAAATGGCCATCCTACCAAAAGCAATCTACAGATTCAATGCAATCCCCATCAAAATTCCAACCCAGTTCTTCATGGAATTGGAAAGATCAATGTGCAATTTCATCTGGAATAACAAAAGACCTAGAATAGCGAAAACCATCCTCAACAACAAAAAAACATCAGCGGGAATCACTATCCCTGACCTCAAGCTATATTACAAGGCAATTGTGCTGAAAACTGCATGGTACTGGTACAGAAATAGGCAAGTGGATCAATGGAATAGAATAGAATATTCAGAAATGAGCCCTCATGTATATGGTCACCTGATTTTTGACAAAGGAGCAGTAAACATTCAATGGAAAAATGACAGCCTATTCAACAAATGGTGCTGGTCCAACTGGCACTCAACATGCAAAAGAATAAAAATAGACCCGTTCTTATCTCCTTGTACTAAGCTCAAGTGTAAGTGGATTAAAGATCTCCACATTAAACCTGATACACTGGAATTATTAGATGAGAAAGTAGGGAAAACCTTAGAACACATAGGCACAGGAGAAAATTTCCTAAACAAAACACCAATGGCTCAAGCTCTAAGGTCAAAGATTAACAAATGGGACTTAATGAGATTGCAAAGTTTCTGTAAGGCTAAGGACATCGTCAAGAAAACAAAACGGCAACCAACAGAATGGGAAAAGATCTTTACCAACACCACATCAGATAGAGGCCTAATATCTAAGGTGTACAAGGAACTCAAAAAGCTCGACACCAGAGAATCAAATAACCCTATTAAAAAATGGGGTACAGAGCTAAACAAATCTTTTTCAGTTAAGGAACTCCGAATGGCCGAAAAACATCTGAGGAAGTGCTCGACATCCTTAGCCATCAGGGAAATGCAAATCAAAACAACCCTAAGATTCCACCTCACTCCAGTCAGATTGGCCAAGATCCAAAACTCAGATGACAGCAGATGCTGGCGAGGCTGCGGAAAAATAGGAACACTTCTCCATTGTTGGTGGGGTTGCAAGCTAATACAACCACTCTGGAAATCGGTCTGGCGATACCTCAGAAAATTGGATATAGTACTACCTGAAGACCCAGCTATTCCACTTCTGGGCATATACCCCAGAGACACTTTAATACACAACAAAGATATATGCACCACAATGTTTATAGCGGCTCTATTTATAATAGCCAGAAGCTGGAAGGAACCCAGATGTCTTTCAGAAGACGAATGGATACAAAAATTGTGGTACATATACACAATGGAATACTACTCAGCCACCAGAAACAATGACTTAACCAAATTCTTAAGAAAATGGCTGCATCTAGAGAAGATCATCCTGAGTGAGATAACCCAGTCACAAAAGAACAGACATAATATGCAGTCACTGATAGTGGGATGCTAACCCAAGAGGCTTGCACTCCCCCAGAAACAACTCACAGACTGTATGAAGTCCAAGAAATAAAGAAAACAAAAACTATACATATATTCACAAAACAAGAAGACTTTGACTATTTCCATGTTGCGTTTTGTTTTGCATGTACTTTACGCTTATTGCAACTAGTACGTTTTCAATGCATACTGTCAAGCCCTTGAAAAAAATCAAGTACCGACTAAAAAACATATTCACATGGTTTTATGTAAAATTTATTTTAATGTCTGAAAAAACAGTACTGACAAAATGTATAATTTTAAGCAAAAAATGTTTAAAATCTTTACATCTATCTTTGTTTTGAAAAATAAAATCGTTTAAAAAAAAATAAAGTACTGACAAAAATGTGTTCATATAGTGTTATGCAAAAATGCTTTTAAAATCTGTGTATTTATCTTTGTTTTTTAAAATAAAATATTTCAATTTAAAAAAGAAAAAAAAAAAAGCTTCTGATTCTTTTTGCTTTTCCTCCTGTTCTTGTTTAAGTATCTCTGTCAGCATCTTGAGGTATGATTTTAGGTCTTCGTCTTTTTTTTTTTTTGGAGTGTTTGGCATTCCAATGTTTGCTGTTATAGGATAGCTGGGTACTGGTGTTGCCAGGTTGTCTTGGTTTCCTTGTGATATACTCTTTCTCTTTTCTCTTGCCATTTTGTTGTCAGTGATGTGTTCTCGCCTTTCCCTTGTATCTGGTCTGTGTCCCTGGATCTCCACTGGTCCACGTGGCAAATAGGCCGAGCCCTGCTCTGTGTCCCAAAGTTGCCAGGTGGAAACAGAGGTTTCAATGCTGTGTTTCTGGTCCCTATATCAGGCAGGCCATGGGCGTGCTTTTTGTGCTCATCTCTCTTCTCCCTGGCTGCCCAGATCTCCTCCTCACCAGTCTTTCACAAATTATACTTCTAAACAGGTATTCTTCAGAGGATGAAGCTCAAATGGATGAGAAACATTTAAACAAATGTTGAGTATACTTCATCATTAGAGAAATACAAATCAAACCTGTTTCTAGTTGATGTGAAATGTGAGGCCACTATGGAAATCAGTTTAGCATTTCTTAAAGAAAATGTGAGTCAATTTACCTCAAGACCCATCTATACTGTTCAGGGACATGTAACCTCTATCACAATGACAAATGTTCAACCATGTTTATTGTTGTTCTATTTATACTATTCAGAAAATTAAAACAATTTAGAAAAGTTTTAATTGATAAGAAAAATATGGTACATTTACACAATGAGATATTAATCATTTGTTAAAAATGACTTCCAGTAATCAGTGTGGATGACTCTTTCTTTTTTTCTGATTGTAGAACCCTTTACCTCTTTTTGGGTTACATTTCCTGGCATTAATATGAGGATACATCCCTAGTCTCATTGTTTCTTATTATGCAAAGTTTAGGTGATTTTACTTGGACACTTGCTATTTTCTAAAGGGAAATTGAAAGGAATAGTCGACCGGGAGGAAAAATGAGGTAGAAACACTTGGAGAAGTGGAGGGAGAAGAGGCATTATAGGATGTACTGTATGTGAGAACAATGAATAAAATTTAAAATCATGAAATAAAGAAATGCTCTAGGTATACTAATGGAGCTAGAAAAAATATTCTGAGTGAAGTAATCCAGACCCAAATATTCAAATATGATATGTATTTGTAAATATTAGCCTTCCAGTCAATGATAACCAATCTATAATCCATAGAACTATAGAAATTTGTTATAGAGTAAGGGCAAAGGTGGAGACAGATAGATACCATTATAACATTGAAACAGAATAAATTATTAACTGAGGATTTAAGGAGCAAAATGTTAAAATTAATTAGTGAAGAGGGAGAGAAGAAAGGAATGAGGAAAGAAATGTAGGAAGGAAATGTAGGATGATATAGCTCACAACAAGGGCTTTTTGTTAGGGTATTATAGAAACCTAATAAAGTAGATACTTCTTAAAATTTGAATGCACATGAAGCAACCAAGAGGGAAAAAATGATGAATAAAGCATAAATGCCAAATTGTGTTAGGATGCACATGTCCTGCACAAGTTAAAGGCAATCAAATCCCAGAACTGAAAAGGAGAAATAGATTAAAAAGCCCTACCTCTAACTAAGGAGCCATGTGCTATTGATATCTCATGATAAAGTGATACTCTCTCTAATAGAGTATCACTGGATATTTCAGCCAGTCTGCAGGGAAGACCCCAGGAACAGGAGTTGTTGGTCAGCATAGCGAGACTCAAATTGTTCATTTGTTTTGATTTTTAGTATCTTCCTCATTTAAGGCATCTCTAGGAGACAACATACTACTAAATAAATATAAGAAATGAAACAAAAGGAACTGAAGAGAACTCATAGTAGTGTTAACTATTAAAAGCATACTAGAAATCTCTAGAAATAATTTTTAAAAATCACAAAAAAATGAGTAAATGGCAAATAAGTCAACTTGGAATTGAAATAAATAAAGTAGGCTCACATAAAACAACACAAAGAATTGATGTCTTATGTGTGGTTTTATTGCTGTGTAGATATACTATAAAATTTTAATTTGGCTAGATGACAATTCAGAGAATTAGTTCATTATTAGGAAAGCATGGTGGCATATAGGCAGACATAACCTGGAAAATGAGGCTGAGGGTTGTACGTCTGGATCTAGAGGCAGTAGGATGTTACACAAAGCCCAGGGTATACATCAGAGCTCATTCTATTGTTTTTAAGTACTTCAATAAAGTGACATCTACTTGGCATTATGCCCTAATGAAGGCTATAGTCTCCATTTCAACTATCACATCTATATCTGTTTTTTGTTTTTTTGTTTTTTTTTTAATTTCAAGTTTTGGGGAGAGAGAGAGAGAGAGAGAGAGAGAGAGAGAGAGAGAGAGAGAGAGAGAGACAGAGAGAGAGAGAGAGAGCGCGTCCTTTTGGGGGTCCTTTTTTTTTGTTTTGTGCTTTTCTGATGTACTAGTATTTGTTATATTTTTTAAAAAATTTATTTGATTTCATTTTATTAACAATTAGAAGTCTGTGTGTTTAAGAACTAGAGAAAGGAAGGCAATGGATCTGGATAGAAAGAAAAATGAAGGTAAATAAAGAAAAGTAGAAAGAGGGGGAATTATATTCAGAAAAATCAGTAAAAATTATTCAATAAAGGAAAGAAAATGTTATGCTATACTTGTTTGTTTGTGAATTCATGTGTGCTTGTGGATTTGTATGTCATTTGTCTTATTTTGTCAGGTCATTTCTTCTAGAGTACCATGACAAATACTTGTTTCTTTTATATTCCAGTATGGAAAAACTTGTGATATAATTTTCTTACAGCCCCTTTATCTGCTTGTTCCTAAGACTGTAGATTATAGGGTTTAGGAATGGTGGAACCATACTATAAAATACAGAAATAATAATGTCCTGAACTACTTCAAATTTTACTACTAGAGGTCTTTGATATGCATAGGCAGCAGAACTAAAAAAGACTGTCACCACAACAATGTGAGGGACACATGTGGAAAAGGCCTTCCCTCTCTCTCCTTTGATGGGAATCTTTAATACAGTTGATAATATGCGAACATATGATATGGCAATAAACACAAAGCTACTACCACTGAGTCCAATGTCAGTCAGACGTATTAAGAATTTGTTATTGAAGGTGTCAGAACAAGAAAGCTTCAGCAGTTATATCACAGAAAAACTGAGAGAAAACATTAGAGTGACAGAAAGATAGCTGGAACGTTTTGAAAGTGTGCTCACTTGCTAGGACGAGAGAGATAAGTAGGGAAGTCAGTGTCATCTGAACACAGAATTGGTGGTTCATGATCACAGGGTAGAGGAGCGGCTTGCAGATGGCCACATAGCGATCCTGAGGCATGATGGCAAGAAACAGAACCTCTACACATGCACAAAATAAGAACAAAAGTATCTGTACTGGCCATTCTAATATCGAATAAAGTAGATTTTCAACCAAAAGTTATCAAAAATGATAAGGGAGGACACTTTTTACTCATTATAGGGAAAATTTGTCAGGAGGAACTCTCAATCCTTAACATATATGATTCAAATACAAAAGTAGCCATATTCATAAAAGAAACCATACTAAAGCTCAAAAAATACATTGTTCCCGACACAATAATAGTGGAAGACCACAACACCCACTCTCATCAAAGGATAAATCATGGAAACAGAAACTGAGCAAGAACACAGTGAAACTAGAAGAGGTTATGAAACAATAGAAATTAATAGACATCTACAAAACATATCATCCTGAAGCAAAAGTATAAAACGTCTCATCACCTCATGGCACCTTCTAAAATTGGTCACAAAATAAGCCTCAATAGATATAAGAAGATTGAAATACTCCCATGCATCTGATCAGATCACCCTGGTATAAGGCTGGTCTTTAATAACAAAAATAAAACAAAAAAAGCCCGTATACACATGGAAACTAAACAATGCTCTATGAAACATTATCATGGTCAAAGAAGAAAGAAAGAAAGAAATTAAGAATTTTTTACAATTTAATGAAAAGTAAAACACAATATACCCAAACCTATGGGATGCAATGAAAGCAGTACTGAGAGGAAAACACTTAGCTTTAAGTGCTTCCAAAAGCAAACTGGAGAGAGCATACACTAGCTACTTGACTGTTGAAAGCTCTAGAATAAAAAGAAGCAGATACACCCAAGAGGATTAGACAACAAGAAATAATCAAACTTAAGGACATCTGGGTTCCTTTCAGCTTCTGGCTATTATAAATAGAGCTGCTATGAACATTGTGGTGCATATATCTTTGTTGGGTATTAAAGTGTCTCTGGAGTATATGCCCAGAAGTGGAATAGCTGGGTCTTCAGGTAGTACTATATCCAATTTTCTGAGGTATCGCCAGACAGATCTCCAGAGTGGTTGTATTAGCTTGCAACCCCACCAACAGTGGAGAAGTGTTCCTCTTTCTCCGCAGCCTCGCCAGCATCTGCTGTCATCTGAGTTTTGGATCTTGGCCAATCTGACTGGTGTGCGGTGGAATCTCAGGGTTGTTTTGATTTGCATTTCCCTGATGGCAAAGTATGTCGAGCACTTCCTCAGATGTTTCTTGGCCATTCGGTGTTCCTCAACTGAAAACGTTTTGTTTAGCTCTGTACCCCATTTTTAATAGGGTTATTTGACTCTCTGGTGTCTAGCTTTTTGAGTTCCTTGTACACCTTGGATATTAGGCCTCTATCTGATGTGGTGTTGGTAAAGATCTTTTCCCATTCTGTTGGTTGCCGTTTTGTTTTCTTGACGATGTCCTTAGCCTTACAGAAACTTTGCAATCTCATTAAGTCCCATTTATTAACCTTTGACCTTAGAGCTTGAGCCATTGGTGTTTTGTTCAGGAAATTTTCTCCTGTGCCTATGTGTTCTAAGGTTTTGCCTATTTTCTCATCTAAGAGTTTCAGTGTATCTGGCTTAATGTGGAGATCTTTGATCCACTTACACATGAGCTTTGTACAAGGAGATAAGAAAGGGTCTATTTTCATTCTTTTGCATGCTGAGTGCCTGTAGGACCAGCACCATTTGTTGAATAGGCTGTCATTTTCCCATTGAATGTTGACTGCTCCTTTGTCAAAAATCAGGTGACCATATACATGAGGGCACATTTCTGGA
Organism: Micromys minutus; assembly: GCF_963924665.1. Taxonomy (NCBI): domain Eukaryota; kingdom Metazoa; phylum Chordata; class Mammalia; order Rodentia; family Muridae; genus Micromys; species Micromys minutus. The sequence continues at coordinate 106,957,143 of NC_137971.1, forward strand.
TCTTCTATTCTATTCCATTGATCCACATGCCTATTTTGTATCAGTACCATGCAGTTTTCAGCACAATTGCCTTGTAATATTGCTTGAGGTCAGGGATAGTGATTCCCGCAGATTTTTTTTTGTTGTTGAGGATGGATTTCACTATTCTAGGTCTTTTGTTATTCCATATGAAATTGCACATTGATCTTTCCAATTCCATGGAGAACTGGGTTGGAATTTTGGTGGGGATTACATTAAATCTGTAGATTGTTTTTGGTAGGATGGTCATTTTTAAGATGTTGATTTTTTCAATCCATGAGCATGGGAGATCTTTCCATTTTTCTGAGATACTCCTCAATTTCTTTCTTTAGAGGTTTGAAGTTCTTGTCATACAGGTCCTTCACTTGCTTAGTTAGAGTCACCCAAGGTATTTCATAGTACTTGTGACAATTGTGAAGGGTACCTTTTCCCTAATTTCTTTCTCCACATGTTTGTCCTTTGAGTATAGGAAGGCTACTGATTGGTTTGAGTTAATTTTGTATCCAGCCATTTTGCTGAACTTGTTTATCAGCTGTAGGAGTTCTCTGGTAAAATTTTTGGGGTCACTCAAGTACACTATCATTTCATCGGCAAAGAGTGATGTTTTTATCTCTTCCTTTCCGATTTGTATCCCCTTGATCCCCTTTTGCTGTCTAATTGCTCCAGCCAGGACTTCCAGTACTATGTTGAATAGGTAGGGGAAGAGTGGGCAGCCTTGTCGAGTCCCTGATTTTAGAGGGATTGCTTCAAGTTTCTCGCCATTAAGTTGATGTTGGCTGTTGGTTTGCTGTATATTGCTTTTATTATGTTTAAGTATGGGCCTTGGATTTTTTTTCTTTCCAGGAGTTTTAACGTGAAGGGGTGTTGGATTTTGTCAAATGCTTTCTCAGTGTCTAGTGAGATGACCATGTGATTTTGGTTTTTGAGTTTGTTTATATGGTGGATTTCGTTGATGGATTTCCTTACATTAAACCATCCCTGCATCCCAGGGATGAAGCCTACTTGGTCATGATGAATGATCGTTTTGATGTGTTCTTGGATTCGGTTTGCAAGGATTTTGTTGAGTATTTTTGCATCCATGTTCATAAGTGAGATTGGTCTGAAGTTCTCTTTCCTTGTAGGGTATTTGTGTGGTTTAGGTACGAGGGTTATTATAGCCTCAAAAAATGAGTTCAGTAATATTCCATCTGATTCTATCTTTTGGAATAGTTTGGCGATTATTGGTGTTATATCCCCAATAAATGTCTGATGAACTTCTGCACTGAACCTGTCTGGACCTGGGCTTTTTTTGGTTGGGAGGCTTTTGCTGACTTCCTCTATTTCTTTAGGTGTTATAGGGTTATTTAGATGGTTTACTTGGTCCTGATTTAACTTTGGGACCTTGCATCTGTCTAGAAATTTGTTCATTTCTTTCAGATTTTCCAGTTTTGTGGAGTATAAGTTTTTGTATTAGGATCTGATGATTTCTTGAATTTCCTCAGTTTCAGTTGTTATGTCTCCATTTTTTTTTCTGATTTTGTTAATTTGTTTACTCTCTCTTTGCCCTCTAGTTTGTCTGGCTAGGGGTTTATCAATCTTGTTGATTTTCTCAAAGAACCAACTCTTTGTTTTGTTGATTTTTTCAATGGTTCTTTTTGTTTCTATTTGGTATATTTCTGCCCTACTTTTGATTATTTCTTGCTGTCTTCTTTTTGGGTATATCTGCTTCCTTTAGTTCTAGGGCTTTTAGCTGTGCTGTCAGGTTGCTGATGTGGGCTCTGTCCAGCTTCTTTTTGGAAGCACTTAGGGCTCTGAGTTTTCCTCTCAGTACTGCTTTCATCGCATCCCATAGGTTTGGGTATGTTGTGTTTTCGTTTTCGTTGAATTCTAGAAAATCCTTAATTTCTTTATTTCTTCTTCGACCCTGCTTTCCTTTAACAGAGATTTGTTTAGTTTCCATGTGTATGTGGGCTTTTTGTTGTCTTTGTTGTAGTTAAAGACCAGCCATAGACCATGGTGATCTGAGAGGATGCATGGGAGTATTTCAATCTTCTTATATCTATAGAGGCTCGCTCTGTGTCCAATTATGTGGTCAATTTTCAAGAAGGTGCCATGGGGTGGTGAGAAGAAGGTGTATTCTTTTACTTTACGATAGTATGTTCTGTATATATCTATTATTTCTAGTTGGTTCAAAGTCTCTGCTAGTTTTGCAGTGTCCTTGTTCAGTTTTTGTTTCCCGGATCTGTCCATTGGTGAGAGTGGTGTATTAAAGTCTCCCACTATTATTGTGTGGGTTGAAATGTAATTTTTGAGCATTAGTAGGGTTTCTTTTATGAATGTGGGTGCTTTTTTTATTTGAAGCATATATGTTAAGGATTGAGAGTTCCTCCTGACAGATTTTCTTGGTAATGAGTAAAAAGTGTCCTTCCTTATCTTTTTTGATAACTTTTGATTTGAAATTTACTTTATTCAATATTAGAATAGCCACTCCAGCTTGCTCTTGGAGCTGTTTGCTTGGAAGTTATTTCCCACCATTTTACTCTGAGATAGTGTCTGTCTCTGTCTCTGAGATGAGTCTCCTGTATGCAGCAAACGGCTGGATTTTGTTTATGTATCCAGTCTGATAGTTTATGTCTCTTTATTGGGGAGTTGAGACCATTTATGTTAATAGATATCAAGGAATAGTTGTTTCTGTTTCCTGCCATTATTTCTTTTTTAGGTTGAGTTGTGTCTGTGTTTTTTTCTTCTTTTAGTTTCCTTGTTTAGGAGTTTTCTTGTTTTTGCTAGGCTGTATTCTCCCTCATTGGGAACCTAAAATTCGTTGTAGTGCTGGGTTTGTGGTCAGATATTGTGTGAATTTTGATTTGTCTTGAAATATCTTCATCTCTCCATCGATGGTGATTGATAGTTTTGCTGGGTATAGCAGCTTGGGCTGGCACTTGTGTTCTCTTAGGGTGTGGATGATGTCTGTCCAGGCTCTTCTAGCTTTCATAGTCTCTGTTGAGAAATCGGATGTGAGTCTGATTGGGCTGCCTTAATATGTTACCTGACCTTTTTCTCTTACTGCTTTTAGTATTCTTTCTTTACTTTTGGGCACTTGATGTTTTTACTATTATGTGTCGGGAGGTATTTCTTTTCTGGTCCAACCCATTTGGAGTTCTGAAGGCTTCTTTTATGCTCGTGGTCATCTCATTCTTGAGGGTATGGAAGTTTTCTTCTTTGATTTTGTTGAAGATATTTACTGTGCCTTTTAGTTGATACTCTTCTCCCTCTTTTATTCCTATTATCCTTAGGTTCGTTCTTCTCATTGTGTCTTGGATTTCCTGGATATTTTGGGTTAGGAGCTTTTTGTTTTTTGCATCTTCTCTGGCTGTTTTGTCTATGTTTGCAATGTTGTCTTCTGCCTCTGAGATTCTTTTTTCGATCTCTTGTAATCTGTTGGAAATGCTTGCTTCTGTGACTCCTGATTTCCTTTTTTGGTGTTCTGACTTTAGGGTTATCTCTTTTAGCGCTTTCTTTATTGTGTCAATTTCTGTTTTAATTTCCCTCTTCCATTCCTTTATTTCTTTGATTCTGTTTTCCTCTAGTTCTTTGAGTTCTTTGAGTGTTTTTCTTGTTTCTTCTTTAAAAGCTTCTGAATCTTTTTGCTTTTCCTCCCTTTCTTGTTTAAGTATCTCTATCAGCATCCTGAGGTATGATTTCAGGTCTGTGTCTTCCTTTTCTGGAGTGTTTGGAAGTCCGATGTTTGCTGTTATGGGAGAGCTGGCTTCTGGTGTTGCTAGATTGTCTTGGTTTCCTTGGGATATACTCTTTCTCTTTCCTCTTGCCAATTTCTTGTCAGTGATATGTTCTTGCCTTTCCCTTGTCTCTGGTCTGTGACCCTGGTTCTCTACTGGTCCAGGTGTCATATGGGCCAAGCCCTGTTTTATATGAAATATCTTGGTGTTACTCTCAGTAAGCAAGTAAGGACCTGTCTGACAAGAACTTCAAATGTTTTAAGAATGAAATCAAGAAAGATCTCAGAGAAAGGAAAGATCTCCCATGCTCAAAGACTCGAAGAATCAACATTGTAAAAATGGTCATCTTAAAAAAAAATCTACAGATTCAATTCAATCCCCATCAAAATTCTAACCCAATTCTTCATAGAGTTGGAAAGAGCAATGTGCAATTTCATCTGGAATAACAAAAGACCTAGATTAGCAAAAACATTCCTCAACAACAAGAAAACATCTGCAGGAATCACTATCTCTGACCTCAACCTATATTACAAGGCAATTGTGCTAAAAACTGCATGGTACTGGTACAGAGATTTGCACGTGCATCAATGGAATAGAATAGAAGATCCAGAAATGAGCCATCACATATGTAGTCACTTGATTTTTAACAAAGGTGCTGTAAGCATTCTATGGAAAAAGGACAGCCTATTCAACAAATGGTGTTGGTCCAACTGGCACTCATCACGCAAAAGAATGAAAATAGACCCTTTCTTATCTCCTTTAACAAAGCTCCTGTGTAAGTGGATCAAAGATCTCCACATTAAACCAGGTACACTTAAAATATTAGGAGAGAAATTAAGGAAAACCGTAGAACACATAAGCACAGGGGAAAATTTCCTAATCAGAACACCAATGGCTCATGCTCTAAGGTCAAATATCTACAAATGGGACTTAATGATATTGCAAAGTTTCTGTAAGGGTAAGGACACTGTCAAGAAAACAAAACAGCAGCCAACAGATTGGGAAAATATCTTACAAACCCCACATTTGATAGAGGCACAATATCTAAGATATACAAAGAACTCAAGTAGTTAGACACTAGAGAATCAAACAACCTTATTTAAAAATGGGGTACAGAGCTAAGCAAAAAGTTCTCAATTGAGGAATATCGACTGTATGTTAAGAATCTAAAGAAGACCTAGAGATCATCAACCATCAATGCAAATCAAAACAGCCCTGAGATTCCACCTGACACCAGAATGAGTAATATCAAAAATTCAGATCACAGCAGATGCTTGGGAGAGTGCAGAAAAAGAGGAACACTTCTTCGCTGTTGCTGTGGTTGTAAACTGGTACAACCACTCTGGAAATCAGTCTGGTGGTTCCTCAGAAAATTGGATATAGTATTACCTGAAGACCCAGTTATTTCACTTCTGGGCATAAACCCCAGAGAAGCTCCAACATACAGCAAAGACACATGCACTACAATGTTCAGAGCAGCCCTATCTATAATAGCCAGAAGCTGAAAAGAACACAGATATTCTTCAAGAGTTGAATTGATACAAAAATTGTGGTATATTTACACCATGGAATTGTACTCAACTATCAGAAACAATGATTTTATGAAATTCTTAAAAAAATGGATACATCTAGAGAATATCATCCTTAGTGAGATAACCCAGTCACAAAAGAACACAAATAATATGTAGTCACTAATAATTGGATACTAGCCCCAGAAAGCTCTGAACACCCCAGAAACAACTTACATACTATGTAAAGTTCAAGAAAAAGCAACGTGCAAAAAAAAAAAAAAAAAAAAAAAAAAGGAAATGAAAAACCATTATGCTTAATCTTTACACACTAAAAAAACTTTGACTATTTCCAGGTTACATCCTGTTTTACATGTACTTCATGCTCATTATAACTAGTGGGATTTTAATGCATAGTATCAAACCTTTTTTAAAAAAAAGCAAGTACTGACAAAAATGTATTCCTATACGTTTATGCCAAAATTCTTAAAATCTGTACATTTATCTTTGTTTTTTAAAATAAAGTTGTTCAATTAAAAAAAAGTCTTATGAGATTCCACCTCACACCAATCAGATTGGCCAAGATCCAAAACTCAAATGACAACAGATGCTGGCGTGGTTGCGGAGAAAGAGGAACCCTTCTCCACTGTTGGTGGGGTTGCAAACTAATACAACCAATCTGGAAATCTGTCTGGCTATACCTCAGAAAATTGGACATAATACTCCCTGAAGACCCAGCTATTCCACTTCTGGGCATATACCCCAGAGACTTCTTAGTACACAACAAAGATATATGCACCACAATGTTCATAGCAGCTTTATTTATAATAGCCAGAAGCTGGAAAAAACCCAGATGTCCTTCAGAAGATGAATGTATACAAAAATTGTGGTACATTTACACAATGGAATACTACTCAGCCACCAGAAACAAGGACTTGATCAAATTCTTAAGAAAATGGCTGCATCTAGAGAATATAATTCTGAGTGAGATAACCCAGTCACAAAAGAACAGACATAATATGCAGTCACTGATAGTGGGATGCTAACCCCAGAGGCTCGCACTGCCCCAGAAACAACTCACAGACTGTATGAAGTCCAAGAAATGAAGCAAACAAAATAAAACAAAACAAAAAAATCTTTATACAACAAGAAAACTTTGACTATTTCCATGTTACATTTTTTTACATGTACTTTATGCTCATTGTAACTATTAAGTTTCCAATGCATACTATCAAACCTTTAAAAATATCAAGTACTGACTTAAACATATATTCATACAGTTTTATGTAAAAATTATTTTAAAATCTGAAAAAAAGTACTGACAAAAAGTATTGTATAATTTTATGCAAAAAATGCTTAAAATCTGTACATTTATCTTTGTTTTGTAAAATAAAGTTGTTAAAAAAGTCTTGGAAAGATTAGAGATTCAAGGCTTATACCTAAACATAGTAAAAGCAATATACATGAAACACGTAGATAATATTAAACTAAATGAAGAAAACTTGAAGAAATCCCACTAAAATCAGGTAGTATACAAGGCTGCTCACCCTCTCTACTTATTCACTACAATACTTTAAGTCATATCCAGAGCAATTAGACAACAATGAGGTCAAAGGAGGTCAAAGGAATATATTTTGGAAAGAAAGAAGTCAATATATTATTATTTGCAGATAATATGATGGTATTTTAAATGACCTCCCAGAAAAAAAATTTCAGCAAAGTGACTGGATGTTACCTTAAATCCAACAAATAAGTAACCTGACTCTACTCAAATAATAAACAACCTGAAAAAGTAATTATGAAAATGTCTCTCTTCAGAATATTCACAAATAATACAATACAATATGGTTTGACTCTAACCAAACAAGTGGAAGATTGGAATTACAAGAATATCAAGTCTCTGAATACAGAAACCAAAGAAGACCTTAGAAGATTAAAAGATTTCCCATGCTTCTGAATAGGCAGGATTAATATAGTAAAAATGACCACACTGCCAAAAGGAATCTACAGATTCAATGAAATCCTTATTAAATTTCCAACAGAATTCTTCATAAAATTAGAATGAATAATTCCCAAATTCATTTGAAATTACCAAAATGATAGGATAGCAAAAAATATTCTCAACAATGAAAGAACTGAGGGGATCATCATCTCTTTTCTCAACTGTATTACAGATATATCATAAATGAAAAAAAAAACTGCATTGTATTTGTACAAACAGTCAGATAGATCAATGTAACACAATTAAACACTCAGAAATGAACCTACACACTTATAATCAAATGATCTTTGACAAAGGAAATAAAACCATCCAGTCAAAAAATATATCATTTTTCAACAATTGGTGCTGGTCAAACTGGGAGTCAGCATGTAGAACAATAAAAATCAGTACATTCTTATCCTCCTGTAAAAACCTCAAATCCAAGTGTATCGAGAACTTCCACAACAAACCAGCTACACTCAAACTAATAGAAGATAATGTGGGGAAGAGCCTCGAACACATGAACACTGAAGAAAATTTCCTGAACAGAACACTAATGGCTTATGCTCTAAGATCAACAACCAACCGATGGAACCTTATAAAATTACAAAGTTTATGTGAGGCAAAGAAACATGTCATTAGTACTAAACAGCAACCCACAGATTGGGTTAAAGAACTTTACAAATCATAGATTTAATAGTGGATACATATCCAGTATATAAAGAACTGAAGAAGTTAGACTCTGGAGAATCAAATAAACTTTTAAGAATGGGGGAAGAGCTAAACACAGAATTTTCAACTGAGGACTATGGCATGACTGAGAAGCACCTAAAAAAATGTTCAACACGCTTTCTTATCAGGGAAATGTGAATCAAAACATCCCCAAATTCCTTTTCTTTTTATGTCAAAATATACCGAAAATCAGTAAAAAAGAGAAAGAAAAATCTTGAATATCTGGAAATTACATCTTTAAAATATATTAAAGCAGAAGTTAAGGAAAAATTTAAAAATATATCAACCCACTAATCTCAAAATTTTTAACCCAGGATGTTTCCTGAGGCTGGAGTGAGTGGGTGAATGGAAGAGCACTCTCAAAGGCAGGGAAAGGAGGAATGGGAGAGGGGCTTTTCAAGAGAAAACCAGGAAGGGGGGACAACATTTGGAATGCAGATACATAAAATAATCAATAAAAAGATAACCAATATATATATATATATAGTCCAAGGTGTACAGTATGACCATTTTTACAGTCCCTAATAACTTTTCATAAAGATTAATATATATGATTAAATAATATTCAAATTAAAATGTCAAATATGTTCAGTAAAGTTTTTTTTTTCAAGAAGAAGCAAAATCACATATTAAATTCCAAATTAACAAGACTTGAAAACCTATTAGAGAAGAAACACAATATGGAGTTTAGGGGAAAAAATGTAAAACCAATAACCTGATGAACAATAATTAAAATATATGTTACATAAATAAAAATTTTAAAATGATATTAAATGATGTCACAACAACAATGTTAGTTTTTCAGTACAAAGAAGTCAGTCCTTAGGCCAGATACAGTGAAAAAAAAAAAGAAACAAACAAAATACATGGTCTCTTCAAGTTGTGCTTATATAATGTGCATATGTATACATGTGAAAAATAATCAAACAAAATAGAACATCATTTTAGGAGTACGATAGTATGTTATGGGAAGGAGTGAGAGAAGGTAGAAATAGCAAGAAGCACAAAAAAGTAATTGTGTAATAACATTTTAATTAAAAATTAATTGAAAGAATAAACAATAGTGAAGCTGCAAAAATGAAAGGAGACAATTAATCCCAATTAACACCTATATGCCAAAAACTTCAATAATCAGATATAAATTAATTTTGAGAGATATGTAAATAGGTAGACTTAACTTCTTCAAGTAGTAGTAAAGAAATACACTAAATGCCAAATAAGAACTTTACTTAATATTATATTGTCACAAAGAATAAAGTAATTCAGGACCAGGATAAAGACCATGAATTAAATAAAACTTTATTTTTGAAAAGATAATCAGGAGTTTCCAAGATGCTTTTATTAGATACGTATGCATCTCTCTCTCTCTCTCTCTCTTTCTCTCTCTCTCTCTCTCTCTCTCTCTCTCTCTCTCTCTCTCTCTATATATATATATATATATATATATATATATATATATATATATATATATTAGACCCAAAATATTATTATAATATAAATATAGTACAAATGTAAATATACTATCAATATATTATGTTATATATGCTTTAATCCTTTCGTCTTTCTTCAAATTTGTTGACACAGAGCTGTACACATATTTTAAATATTAAACTCAGAAAAAGATGCTGTAAGTACAATGTATTTGTTAGGTGACACTGAAACAAAATGATCAGTTTTTTTGTTTAATGTATGACAGTTTAGTCTGCCATCTTCAGGATGTTGCTGTCACACTGAAATGAAACTTGTATAAAATAGCAACTTTTTGTAATTGTCTTTTTCTTAAAGTACTGGTTGTTTCATTATACATTTTCTTAATGAAATTGCTGATTGCTTCTCAGGTGAAAAGCATGCATGCATTATTCTCAAACATTCAGTACTTGTAATTGGAATTTCTTTTTCTTCCTAAACCTTTCAAAACTGCCTGAAGCAAGGAATTGCTGGGAAATTTGACTATAATTAAAGCTGAAGTGTCAGGGTAACAAGATTGCAGATCCACAATCACAGAACACTTAGAAAGGCATTTTTCATTATACACCAGCAGATACGAGGCCCCTAACACATATATAGCAGAGGACTGCTAGGTCTGGGTTCAGTCAGAGAAGATGCACCTAACCCTCAAGAGACTGAAGACCCCAGTGAGTTTAGAGTTCTGGTGGTGTGAGTGGTGTGGGGACATCATCATAAGGACCGGGGTGAATGGGAAGGAGTATGGGATTTGGAACAATCAGAGGATGGGCTGGAGAGGGGAAATAAAATATGGAGTTAAAAAAAGACAAAAACAAAAAGAAAAAATAATATAAATACAAAGAAAAAACAAAAAATGAAAGTGAGTTTAAACATATGAGAGTGAAGCCTTTCAAGTAAAAGAACTGACAAATGTTCACTGTATAATTACTTAAAACACAATTCTTCACTTTCAAAATTTACTGGTCTTGTTCTCTTTTATATTAACTATGGATATTCTCCTGAGGACAAAACTCTGAGAACACAGCACTTAATTGGACAAATATCTATGGGGAATTTGCTTAGGTAATTATTTCTGGAGAATTGTTAAAAAAATTAGTGGGGACTAATTAAAATTCAGAAATAAACACAGGGTGGAGCAGAAAAGTAGTCACCTGAGTCACCTGAAAGTGTTGGGATGATGGCGAAGATGATGAAACATTGCAGGAAGCACACAGACAATCTCCATCAACGCAAGTATTTGTCTGGCACCTGAGTGAGCTCAGAACAATATCCTGTGTAGCTTTAACATCCTAAACAAAGCAGAGAGTGATTCTCTCTATATGTCTATCCTCTCTTTTCTACTGTTCTCTTCACAGTGATATACTGAATTAAAGTAGGCACTAAAATAACAGAATAATAATAATAGACTTTAATAAGAATGCTTCAAGTTAAATTTAATTTCTAAGCATTCCATATAATAATATTAACTGTTTTAACAGGGGAAAACTAGAAACACATGGTGTTTAAATATGCACCCAATTTGAGATGACACTTTTGAGTTTCATGTACTTGTAAAAATTCTCTGTATGTCTTCAAATTCCTTTCCTCAGTTTTAACAGATTTAAATAAAGAATTATATCAAAAGATAAATTATGGATCATATTCAAATATATTTTGAAATACAAAACATCTCACAATGATTAGCCCTAAATCCATAAAGTCTGGGAAGGTAGAAATATTAGATTTGACAACCTTATCTATGCAAGAACATTAGAAGCTGAAGTAGATCCCATAACACTATTTGAGTCTGAAGTATGGAGTTTGAACAACTAAAAAAAACTGACACACTTGAAGTTTTAATAAGAAAGTTGCCAGAAAGAAAAACTCTACTTATCAAAATTTGTACATTAATACCTAGTATAATTTAATCAAAGTGGGAGTAATGGCACTGAAAATGCTAATATAAGATTACCTGCTCCAAGCAATCATCTAACCAATATTCTCACAGGTTGTAAGACACATGGAGACTACTCTTTTTTGTGGTAGATGAAGTCAGATTGTATCTCAAATTGGTAGAGTAAACACACTACACCAATCACTTGAGGCTGATATTGCTAGGATATAAAATATCAGTTTTGGACAGTGGATGATTACACGAAGGTTCAGAAAAGTAAACAAATTTAGGCAATTATTGTCAGGATTGTATTTTTTTCTGGTGGCCCTGGGAGGACTTGCTAGAAAGCTGTGAAGATTATGCCCAAGTTATAATAGAGACACTATGACACTGGACATGCCAAACCATGAGATATATGGCTATGAATCTTCTAGCTACAGGGTGATACCTTCCTGGAAGTCCATATTTGTCCAAAGTAGCAGGTATAGAGAAGTAGAACTACCTAAGCCTCACAGACTTCAAAAAAATGCCAAAGAAATGCTTTAAATAATGAAATGCTCTTGTCCTTTTGGGATGTTGAATTTTCTTTGATTTGGTCTTTCAATATATTCTTCCTATTTCCCTTTTGTAATGGGAATGGTTATTCTGAATTATGTGAATAGAAAATATGTAAATTAACACTTAATTTTACAAGTATTCATATTTAAGGGTGTTTGGAGATTCAGAAGAGACATTACTGTTTTTTGAAAATGTTACTTGTATTGACTTTGCTATTTTATTGAGATTGGGAGAATCTTGTAGATATATCTAATGTATGTTGTATTGAGACAAACATCTTAACAAGACAGCAGATTTTATGACATAAGGTCTTATAGGCCATAAAACTTTAATCTGAATCCCCTGCGCCCCCAAAAAAATTCAGTGGGACTAAGGAAGAGATTGTCAACAAATATTCTCAGAACAGACATGACAATCAGGTCCTATAATTGTTCAACTAATCATTTTGCCAAAGCTGGAAATTATTCTAAACATTTATTTCAGTATCTTTTACACATGTCCATTGATACCTATTCAAGAATCATTTTTGCTTCTCCTTACCGGGAGAAAAGGCTTCACATGTTATTACTCATTGTCTTGAAGCATGGAGTGCATGGGGCATACCTAAAGTGTTAAAAACAGATAATGGTCCTGCCTATACTTCAGCAAAATTCAAGCAATTTTGCCATCACATGGGAGTTTCACTCCTGACAGGATTGCCTTATAATACTCAGGGTCAAGGCATCATTGAACGTGCTCATTGCGCCCTAAAGGTTTATTTAAAAGAACAAAAAGAGGAAATTGATGAGGTGCCCCCTACACCCAAAATGGCAATTTCTACTATGTTTCTTACCTTAATTTTTTAAAATTTGGATGCTCATGGCCATTCAGCTGCCGAGCACCATGGGCAATTTCCCCTTCCACCTAAAGAGTTAGTAAAATGGAAAGATGTCCTCACTGGTAATTGGAAAGGCCAGGATACTATCTTAATATGCTCCAGGGGAGCTATTTGTGTGTTTCCACAGAGAGAAGAAAGCCCGATTTGGATCCCAGAATGTCTAACATGTCGAGTGCTACCAGAACAAGATGCTGTTCCACCTGCTTCTGATGAGCCTGTCCTGCATGATGATTCAAGTGGAACTGCAATGGGGGATTCTGTTGGTGTTTCCAAAACCAATGCCTATTTTCCTTAATGCAAAATCATTTCCTCCTATATTTGGCACCTATAAAACCTTTGATGTACTTGCCCTTAGACACCAAGATAGCAGGGTTAGGGGAAAATAGAACTTTTGCCTTATCAGGTAGTTTTTGGCATGCTTTGATGCAGAGAGACTGTGTTTCTGATCTAGATAGTGTGCAAACTCTGTACTCAACAATAACATGACAAAGTGGTCATAGCACAAGATCTTGCTGCACTTGAAATGGGCACCTCTCCCTCTGTTTGGCTTAGTATGCTTTAGGAAAAGTGTTGGGTCTGTGTTTGGATAGCCCTTGAACCCTGAGCCTTTGAGGCATTGCACCAGGAATTGGTATCCTACACATAGGAAGCCTTTGCACCCTGCAAGTCTCGTTCCCATTGCACACAGAAAGGTGACTTTCCCAAAATTATTGCTGATCATGGTCTCAAACCCTAAAAGTCCAACAAGAGTCTGATGATGCCATGTTATATGTTTTATTTAAGAAAGAAGTGGGAAATGTTGAGAGCCATTTGTGCCGAACCCAAAGATGGCACCAGCTTTCTTCTGATGACTCAGCAAACAAGCTGTTGCCCAGCCCGAGAGATGTAGTGAGCACGTACCACAGACATCACAGCCCCCTCTCAGGGCATACTAATGAGTTACTTGAGGGTGCATCAATCATGTAGCAACACGAGTCTCCTGGGCATATATAAGCAGTGCAATTTTCTTCCACGTGGTCCCCTGCTCAGAGTGCTGTACAATAAAGGTTGTTCGCAGAAGAATCCTGTTGTCGCTCGTCGTTCCTGCCAGCGGGACATGGGGCGCGCGACACCTGATCTCAAGTTATATTACAAAAAAATTGTGATGAAAACCATATGGTATTAGTACAGAGATAGGGAAGTTACCAATGGAACAGAAGTAAAGACCCAGAAACAAACCCTCACACCCATGGTCACTTGATCTATGACAAAGGAGCTAAGAATATTCAATCTAAAACTGACAACCTCTTCAACAAATGGTGTTGGTCCAACTAGCAGTCAGCAGGCAAAATAATTCAAATCAATCCTTTCTTATCTCCTTGTACGAAGCCCAAATCTAATTAGAAGAAAGACCTCCATATAACACCAGGTACTCTGAAACTATCAGAAGAGAAATTGGGGAAGAGCTTAGAACACATAGGCACAAGGCACATTTTTATGTACAGAACATCAATGGCTTATGCTCTAAGATCAAGAATCAAAAAATGAAATTACAAAGTTTCTGGAACGCTGAGGACACTGTCAAAAAAAGAGCCATCACACTGGGAAAGGTTCTTTAACAATCTTTCATCTGATAGAAGGTTAATATCCAATATATACAAAGAAATCAAGAAATGTGACTCCAGAGAATCAAACAATTTTATTGAAAATTGGGTACAGAGCTAAACAAATAAATCTCAGCTGAGGAATACGGAATGCCTGAGAAATACCTAAAGAAATGTTCCACATCCCTACATCATAGAAATGCAAATCAAACAACCCTAAAATCCAATTTCACAACCATCATAATAGCTAAGATCAAAAACTCACACAACAGCATATGTGAGGATGTGGAGAATTAGGAACACTCCTCCACTATTTGTGAGATTGTAAGCTGGTACAGCCATTCTGGAAATCAGTCTGGTGGTTCCTCAGAAAATTGGACATTGTAGTACTTGAAGACCAAGCTATTCTACTCCTGAGCATGTACCTCAAATATGCTCCAACAAACAATAAGAACACATGCCCTGCCATGTTCAGAGCAGACTTATGTATAATAACCCAACGCTGAACAGAACCCAGATGTCCTTCAACAGAGAAATGGATACAGAATGTGTGGTACATTTACAAAATGGAGTACTACTCAGCTATTATAAATAATAACTTTATGAAATTCCTAGGTAAATGGATGGAACTTGAGAATATCATCCTGAGTGAGGTAACCCAGTAACAAAAGAACACACATGGTATGCAGTCATTGATAATTTAATACTAGCCTCAGAAAGCTATAAAAATCCAAGGAAAATTCACAACGCTTATGAAGCACATAAAAAACAAAGGCCAAAATGTGGAAGCCTCAGTTATTCTTAGAAAGAAGAACAAAACACTCACATGGGGAGGTACAGGATCAAGCTAAAGAGTGGGAATTAAAAAGGGGTTCTTGCAGGGGCTGCCTCACTTAAGGATCTACCCCATATCCAGCCACAAGGCCCAAGCACTATTGGTGATACTGGCAGGTACTTTCTGGCAGGAAACAGATAGGAGTGCCTCCTTAGGGGCTCTTCCAGAGCTGAGCATGCTTTCAGCTAAACATCA
Source organism: Micromys minutus (assembly GCF_963924665.1). Lineage (NCBI taxonomy): Eukaryota > Metazoa > Chordata > Mammalia > Rodentia > Muridae > Micromys > Micromys minutus. Next base: position 106,972,486 of record NC_137971.1, read on the forward strand.
TACTGAGCACAGCAACCCTAGTGAGGGTTTTGGTGGGGATAATGAAGGAGCTGAAAGGGTTGCCACCTCATGGGAAGAACAATATTGTTGACCAAATCTTCCACAGCTGCCATGGACTAGAACACCAACTATTGAGCACATATTGAGAATCCCATGGCTCTAGTTGCATATATAATGAAGAATAACAGTGTCTGTCATCAATGTGAGAAGAGACCTTTGGTTCCCAATGTAGGGGAATGCCAAGGCACTGAGGTGGAGAGGTGGAGAGTTTTGGAGTTATTGCACTTTCATGAAGACAAGTAGAGTGGATGGGTCTATGGGAGTAGGTTGGGAAAAGGGGATAACATTTCAAATGTTAAACAGAGAGTATCTAATAAAAAATTAAAAAGCAAAAAAAAAAATCAAATCAAATGATTAGTAAGAATATAAGAGTGTGAAAAGACCAAGTATCATAGACCAAAATGTATTTTCAGCAAAATTATAGAAGAAAACTTTTCCAACCTGAAATAATAGATGTCTATAAACATACAGGAAGCTTAAAGAACACCAATTAGACTGGATAAGTAAAGAAAATCAATTTTTCACATACTAATCAAATACAAAATCTACAGAATAAAGAAAGAATATTAAAAGCGGCATGTAACATATAAAAGCCGAACTTTCAGAATTACACCTGACTTCTCAACAGATATTCTAGAAACATTTGGGCAGGTATCATGTAAACTTTAAAAGAAATCCAGTTTCCAACATAGACTACAATATCCTGCAAATTTTTCAATCACTATTGATAGATAAACCAAGATATATCAAAAAAACCACATAAAAACAACATAGATACACCAATCTAAGTAATCAAAAATATTTTCAGGAAAAATTACAACCCAACAATGATAAGTATATTCAAAAAAAGACAAGAAATAAGAAATTCCATACCACCCAAAACAATGAAAACACAAACATCCACCTCTGGCCTTCCTTCTCTTTGGGCTTCATAAGGTCTGCAAATTGTTTCTTTGCTATTCTGAGCTTTTTGGTCTAGTATCTGCTTATTAGTCAGCACATTTCATAAGTTCTTTTGTGTCTTGGTGGTTACCTCACTCAGGATGATCATTTTAAGTCCCATTTATTTGTGTAAGAATTTCATGAAGTCATTTTTTAATAGCTGAGTAGTACTCCATTATGTAAATGTACCACAATTTCTGTATCTATTTGTCTGCTGAATGACATCTGGATTTTTTCCAGCTTCTAGCTATTATAAACAAGGCTGCTGTGAAGATGGTGGAACATGTGTCCTTGTTAGATGTTGACTCTTCTTTTGAGTATATACCCAAGAGTAGTATAGCTGGGTCCTCAGGTAGTACTATATCCAATTTCCTGAGAAACTTCTAGAATGATTTTCAGAGTGGTTGTACCAGTTTTCAATCCCACCAACAGTGGAGAAGTGTTTCTCTCCAGCATCTGCTGTCACCTGATTTTTTTACCTTAGTTATTCTGATTGGTGTGAGGTAGAATCTTTGCTTTGATTTGCATATCCCTGATGACTAGGGAAGTTGAACATTTCTTTAGGTGCTTTTTAGGCATTCAATATCTTTCAGTTGAAAAAGAAAATTTAGCTTCGTACCTTTTTAAAAAATAGGTTTGTTTGATTCTCTAGAGTATAACTTATTAAATTCTTTGTATATATTAGAGAGTGCCCTCTATCGTATGTAGGGTTGGTAAAGATCCTTTCCCAATCTGTTGGCTGCAGTTTTGTCTTCTTGAGAGTGTATTTAGCCTTACAGAAACTTTGTAATTTTATGAGGTCTCATTTGTCTCTTCTGAATCTTAGACCACAACCTATTGGTGTTCTGTTCAGAAAAATTTCCTCTGTACTTATGTGTTCTAAACTTTTTCTCACTTTCTGTTGTATTAGATTCAGTGTATCTGGTTTTATGTAGAGGTCTTTGACCCACTCGCACTTTAGATTTGTACAAGGAGATAAGAAAAGATTGATTTGCATTTTCTGCATGTTGATTGCCAGTTCCACCAGCACCATTTGTTGAAGAGGCTGCCCTTTTTTTTGAATATTTTTAGCTCCTTTGTCAAAGATATGTGGGTTCATTTCTGTACCTTCAGTTCTATTCCATTAATCTACCTGCCTTTCTCTGTACCAATATCATGCACTTTTTATCACAATTGAACTGTAATACAGCTTGAGGTCAGGGATGGTTATTTCCCTAGAATATTATAAATTACAGAACAGAAAAATGAAGTTAGATTTAAGCCATCTGCTACTGATGATACTGATACCTCCTAAGAAGGGTGACACTCTCTAATAGAGTACCACTGAATATATCACCCATTCTCAAGGGAAGGCCCCAGACACTAGAGTAGTTGGCCAGAATTTTGTTTGTTTGTTTTGATTTTTATTATCTTATTCATTTAAAGCATCTTTATGAGGCAATGACATACTACTAAATACATGTAAAAATGAAATAAAACAAAACTGAAGATATCTCATACTAGTGTTAAGTATTAATAGCTATCAGAAAGCTCTGGAACCAATAAAAAATCACACACAAATCAAGTAGATAACAAAAATTTAACTTTGGATTGCAATAAATGAATCTGAAAGAAATAAAACAATACAAAGAATCGATATCAATGATTTATTTATGGTTTTATTGCTCCAAAGAGATACAATAACAATTTAATTGGGCTAGATTACAGTTCACAGGATTTGTTTATTATCCTATTGTGGAATGCATGGTGTCATGCAGGCAGATATAGTTCTGGTGATGTAGCTGAGTGTTCTACATCTGATACATAGGCAGCAGAATATGACAGTGACATGATGCTCATGTTTAGGCTTTCAGGCTTTTTAGCTCATCCTATAGTTTATAAAACCTCCAGTAAAGGAACATCTACTCCAACAAGGCATTATGCCCTCATGAAGGCTATAGGCTCCATTTTTATTCAAACTACCACAGCACCTATATCTGGTTTTTGTTGTTTTTTGTTTTCAGAGTTTACTTCCTTTTTTTAATATATGTGTCTTTTCTTGGGTTTTACTTGTTTGTTTTTTGCTATTCTGATGTACTAGTCTTTGTTATACATTCTTACACTTTGTTTGATTTCATTTTATTAACTATTAGAATCTTCTTAATTAAGAATGTGAGACAGGAAGGTGATTGATCTTCATGGAAAGAAAAATGAAGGGAAACAAAAAGTAGTGAGGGGTTTCTATAATCAGAAAATATGTGAAAAGAATCTATTCAACAGAGGGAAGAAAATTTTGTGGTATGTGTGATTTTGTGTGTGTGCACTTTTTTGTGTGCTTGTGTATTTGTATAAAATTTTCTGTAATTTTATCAGCTCTTTTTCTCTAGAATACCATGAAAAATACATGTTCCTTTTATATTCAAATGTAAAAACAACTTGTGATCTAATTTTTCTTAAAGCCCCCTTTATCTGTTTTTTTCTAAGACTATAAATAATAGGGTTTAAGAATGGTGGAACCATGGTATAAAATACAGAAATAAACATTTCCTGAACTATTTCAAAGGTCACTACTGAAGGTCTTTGAAACACATAGGCAGAAGAACTAAGAAAGACTGTCACCACAATTATGTGAGGGACACATGTGGAAAAAGCCTTCCCTCTCTCTCCTTTGATGGGAATCTTCAATATAGTTGATAATATGCGAACATATGATATGGCAATAAACACAAAGCAACCACCACCGAGTCCAATGTCAGTCAGATGTATTAAGAGTTTGTTATTGAAGGTGTCAGAACAAGAAAGCCTCAGCAAAGCAGTCATTTCACAAAATAACTGAGGGACAACATTCGAGTGACAGAAAGATAGCTGGAACGTTCTGAAAGTGTGCACACTTGCTAGGACAAGAGAGATAAGTAGGGAAGTCAGTGTCATCTGAACACAGAATTGGTGGTTCATGATCACAGGGTAGAGGAGAGGCTTGCAGGTGGCCACATAGCGATCCTGGGACATGATGGCAAGAAACAGAACCTCTACACATGCACAAAGAAAAAGATCTGTGCTGCACAGGCACCAAGAGAAATATTCCTATGGTCAGTGACAGAGTTAACACAGAAACTGGGGACAATGATGGAAATGTCGCACATATATAAGATGGACAGATTCCTGAGGAAGAAGTTCATGGGTGTGTTCCGGGTCTGGTCAACTGTAATAGCAATGATGATGATAAGGTTCCCTACAAGGCTGCACAGATACACCAGCTGGAACAGCACACTGAGTAGAATCCTAAGTTCCCAAGTCTCAGCAAAAACTTTCAGGAGAAAATCAGTCACTAGGGTAAAATTGACCATTGTCTCAAAGAGCAGGTTTTCTGAAAAGAAAACAAACAAACAAAAAAATCTTATTTGATAGATCACTAGCACTCATCTAAAAACTCTTTGTCTTCTAAAATTAGATTTTATATTTGAACTATAAATCATGTTTCCTAATCTTGCATGCTCCTTTTAAACTTGCTTCGTTCATAATACACATAGTTGTACATCATATGCTGATATGCACTTATAATTAGTTTCTATAATAATTACTGTCTCATAAGTTTATAATCTTAATAAAGAATAAGTTAATTAATATATTGCATTTTCTTCCTCCAGGTAAACTATTTGTATCAATGAGAAACAGCCAAAGAAATTTTACATGTAGAAAGTATTCTAATCTGTTTTAACTTTTAAAAACGTTTTTGTAATCAATATGTATTTACATATGATATACAGTCATACTCTATGATTATTTTTATTTATACACATATGTTTATATGTATTGAGTGGCAGGTAAAAAGAAGAGTAACAGTTAGAGTCATGGACATACTGGAAATGGTTGGGAAGTAGATACAAAAATTGTGTTACATTTATAGAATTGAGTACCTCTCAGGTATTAAAAAATGACTTCATGAAATTCTTATGCAAATAAATGGGACTTAAAACTTTTATTCTGAGTGAGGTAATCCAGACACAAAAGAACACACATGGTATAATACTTGCTGATAAGCAGATACTAACCCAAAAAGCTCAGAATAGCCAAGAAACAATTCACAGAACTTATGAAGCTCAAAGAGAAAGGCCAGAAGGTGAATGCCTCATTCTTTCTTAGAAGGGAGAAGAAAACCTTTATGGGATGAAATAAAGGGACAAATAGAGGAGCAGGCATTGGAGTAAAGATCATGCACAGATTGCCTCACCGGTGGACACATCCCATATGCAGCCAATAAACACATGCTGTATTGCTGAAGCAAAGTAGTGCTTAGTAGCAGGAATCTGATATAGATGCCTCCTCAGAGGCACTGCCAGAACCATACAGATACAGAAGAGGATGCTTGTAGCTAATCATTTGACTGAATATGGGAATCCCAATGATGGAGCTAGAGAAAAGATTGAAGGAGCTGACAGGGTCTGAAACCCTATGTGAAACACAAAATTATTAACTAACCAAACCCACCACATCACCCAGGAACTAAAACACCACCCACTGAGTTCTTATGGAGACACCCATTGCTCCAGGTGCATATGCAGCAGAGGACATCATTCTCTGGCATCATTGAGAGGAGAGGACTTTGATCAAGTTAAGGCTCCTTTTCCCAGCTTAAAGGAATGCCAAGGCCCTGAAGTGGGTGAGGAAAGTTTCGAAAAGGAGCACTTTCATGGAGGCAATGGGAGAGGGTGGGAAGTTGGGATTGGTGGAAAGGGAATAGCACCTGAAATGTAAATACAGAGAATATTCAATTTAATAAAAAAGGGGAAAAACAAAAAAAGAGAAATCAATGTAGATTTATAAAGAGTATATATATATATATATATATATATATATCCTCAGTTACAGTGAAATATATTTTGGCTAGCTGTGGCCTTGAGCAAAGGCAGTTTATACCTGACACTCCATATACTGCAATGCATAACACCATGTTGTTCTCAACAGTTGGTATATAAGCTAGACTGATGTTAATGTACACAATGGAATATAAGACCATATTCTCCCAATAGTGATCAACATTAGTCATAATCTTTGACTAATGCCCAAATTTATACATACAAATATCAGTTCTAAAATTTATAGTCAATACAGGGGTGATAATACAATGAATTGTGTGTAAAATGAAAGGTAAGCTCTATCTGAATTTAATAAGATAATGTAAAAATTTTTCTCAAATTCTTATAGAAACTACCAAAGATACTGCCTATATAGTAAAGACTAATTAATTTGGAACAAAATAACCTAGAAAGAGTTGAACAAATCAGTTATTACGCATATAAAAAGCAAGTCGCCAAGTGATCATATGTGGTAGAGTAGGCCACAGTCAGCTTTTATTTTTTCTTGAATAAGATATGTTAAATGTATTATTTTGGAAGCTTCAAAATTCAAAGAGCAGGAAATGCAGGAAAGTTAAAGAAAACGTTACTTAATGACATTAGTTAATGAACATTACCTACTTATAATTCTTAATTGCAAAATTTATTTCATTGCAAAGATGGCATTAAACTGTTTTATATATGTTATATAAACTGTTATATGCCATTGGCATAGAGAAAGCATTATTCTTCCAAATATACCAGTATAGAATCCACTGAGTAGTTCAGCACATCTGTACTATACTGGATAGATATTCTTCAAGAGCATAAAATCAGAGTAAAGTGAGCAGTAAATCAAATAGAAACCATAATTAATGTGTGCAAAAAGCAACAAATTTCTGGCTGAATTTTGAACTTGAAAAACGTAATTTTTAATTAGATAAGAAAACAGCATACATTGAATATTTTTTATGGCTACAGTATTCTCCAAAAAAAAAAAAAGGTCAGTGATAGAAATATAAGTTAAAAAAATTCAATAATATTTTTGTGTGTTTTTGTTTGGGGTAGTGAATAGAATAGAATAATTAAGAAGACTTTTATACTCAGCCTTAAATATGACCAATTGCTTATATTGATAATCAATTTTAAATATCACAGGAGAGAATACCATGTACCAAACAAATCACACAGAAATACATGGAAAGTTTACCTCAAGACTATCAACATATGTGTGTACCAATCATTCTCTAGCAATAAGATTAGGAATTATTTCATTAAATATAAACAACAGTTAGTATATTTGTGTCAACCAAAAATTGGCCCTAAAGAATAATATATGGAATGAAAGTCTGAGTACATCACATGTAGATCTTAATAAGTTAAAAGACAAAACAGCACCAGATTCCTTTTAATCAACTGGAAAATTAACTAGAAATTAATAAAAACTTATGAACACCTACAATTTACATTTATAAAATATATTAAAGGAGAAATCAAATGTAACTTAAAAGAATATATTAACTAACCCATAAGAAAAATTTTAACCCATTATGGTTTCTGTCAAAAGGCATTAAAAGAGTGTAACAGGGTAAAAGAGTGGAGAAGAGACTAAAGAAAAGACCATCTAGAGACTGCCCCATGCAGGGATCCATCACATCTAAAGACACTAAACCCATTGCTGATGCCAAGAAGTGCTTTCTGAAAGTAGCCTGATATAGTTGTCCCCTAAGATGCTCTGCCAGAGCCTAACAATTATAGGTGATGCTCACAAGCAAATATCAGTCTGAGAAAGTGGACACCAAAGGGGGAGTGAGAAGAAGGACTGAGGAGATTGCACCTCCAATGAAATAACAACTATATCAACTAACTGGACACCTCATAGCTACCAGGGAATAAACCACCAAACGAAGAGTACACATGAAGGATCCCATGGCTCCAGCTGCATATGTATCAGAGGATTGCGTTATCTAGATTCAGTGGTAAAGAAATCCCTTAGTCCTGTGGAGGCTCAGTGCCTCAGAAAAGGGAAATGCTAAGACAGTGAGGCAGCAGTGGGTGAATGGGTGGGGGAACACTCTCAAAAGCAGGGAGAGGGGTTATGGTATAGGGTGTTTCTGAAAAGGAAAGGAGGAAGAAGGACAACGTTTAGAATGTAAATAAATATAATAACCAATTTAAAAGATTATCTCTAAAAAGTATATATCAAGTCAAAGGGAAACTGTATGGCCATTATCATAGTATTCAATATTTGTTCATAAAAATAAAGATTTACAATTAAATAATATTTAAAAAAATTGTAAAAGTTTGACTAAAAGCTTTTTATATTAAGACAGTAAAACAAAAAAATCACACATTAAACTAGAAATTAGCAAGGATTGAAAAACTATTAAAAAATAAACACAAGATGAAGTTTAGAAAAAATTGTAGACCCGGCGGCAACTTCAGTGTGCAGAACAGGGCGCGGCCCATCTGCCACAGGGATCAGTAGCACCTAAAGCTTTAAAGACTGGTGAGTAGGAGACCTGGGGAGCCAGGGAGCAGAGAGATCTCTGCGGAGTGCGCAATGTAAGCCCACCCAAAACCCTGCTTGATCCAGGGACCAGGAACAGAACTTTGGAACTTCTGTTTCCACCCGGCGACTCTGAGGCAAAGAGCAGGGCTTGGCCCATCTGCCACCTAGACCAGTGAAGACCCAGGGACACAGACCAGATACAAAGGAAAGGCGAGAACATATCACTGACAAAAAACTGGCAAGAGGAAAGTGAAAGAGTATATCTCAAGGAAACCAAGACAACCTGGCAACTCCAGAACCCAGCTCTCCCACAACAGCAAACATTGGAATGCCAAACACTCCAGAAAAAGAAGACACAGACCTGAAACCATACATCAAGAGGATGATAGAGATACTTAAACAAGAATGGAAGGAAAAGCAAAAAATTCAGAAGCTTTTGAAAAGGAAGCAAAAAAAAAAAAAAAAAAAAAAAAAAAAAAAAAAAAAAAAAAAAAAACAAAACAAAACACTCAAAGAACTCAAAGAACTAGTGGAAAACACAACCAAAGTGATGAAGGAATGGAAGAGGGAATTTAAAACAGAAATTGACACAATAAAGAAATCACAAAAAGAGATAACCCTAGAGGTAGAACACCTAAAAACGAAATCAGGAGTCACAGAAGCAAGCATCTCCAATAGATTACAAGAAATGGAAGAGAGAATCTCTGGGGCAGAAGATAACATTGTAAACACAGACAAAACAGCCAGAGAAGAGTCAAAAAACAAAAAGCTCCTAACCCAAAATGTCCAGAAAATCCAAGACAGAATAAGAAGACCAAACCTAAGGATAATAGGAATAGAAGAGGGAAAAGAGTATCACCTAAGAGGCACAGTAAATACCATCAACAAAATCGTAGAAGAAAACTTTCCTACCCTCAAGAATGAGATAACCATGAGCATAAAAGAAGCCTTCAGAACTCCAAATAAGTTGGACCAGAAAAGAAATACCTCCCGACAAATAATAGTCAAAACACCAAGTGCCCAAAGCAAAGAAAGAATACTAAAAGCAGTAAGGGAAAATGGTCAGGTAGCATATAAAGGCAGGCCAATCACAATCACACCCGATTTCTCAGCAGAGAATATCAAAGCTAGAAGAGACTGGACAGACATCATGCACACCCTAAGAGAGCACAATTGCCAGCCCAAGCTGCTGTACCCAGCAAAACTATCTATCACCAAAGATGGAGAGATGAAGATATTTCAAGACAAATCAAAATTTACACAATATCTTACCACAAACCCAGCACTACAATGAGTTATAGGTAGAAAACCCAATACAATGAGGGAAAATACAGCCTAGTAAAAACAAGAAAACTCTTAACAAGAAAACTAAAAGAAGAAAAAGACACAGACACAACTCAACACACAAAAGCAATAATGGCAGGAAACAGAAAAAACTATTCCTTGATATCTATTAACATGAATGGACTCAACTCCCCAATAAAGAAACATAGGCTATCAGACTGGATACATAAACAAAATACAGCCTTTTTCTGCATACAGGAAACTCATCTCAGAGACAAAGACAGACACTATCTCAGAGTAAAAGGGTGGGAAAAAAACTTCCAAGCAAACATCCCCAAGAAGCAAGCTGGTTTGGCTATTCTAATATCAAATAAAGTAAATTTCCAATCAAAAGTTATCAAAAAAGATAAGGAAGGACACTTTTTACTCATAACCGGGGAAATCTGTCAGGAGGAACTATCAATCCTTAACATATATGCTCCAAATAAAAAAGTACCCACATTCATAAAAGAAACCCTACTAAAGCTCAAAAATTACATTTCACCCCACACAATAGTAGGGAGAGACTTTAATACCCCACTCTCACCAATGGACACATCATGGAAACAGAAACTGAACAAAAACACTGCAAAACTAGCAGAGACTATGAACCAACTAGAATTAATAGATACATACAGAACATATCATCCTAAAGTAAAAGAACACACCTTCTTCTCAGCACCCATGGCACCTTCTCGAAAATTGACCACATAATTGGACACAGAACAAGCCTCAATCGATATAAGAAGATTGAAATACTCCCATGCATCCTCTCAGATTACCATGGACTACGGCTTGTCTTTAACAACTACTAAGACAACAAAAAGCCCAAATACACATGGAAATTAAACAATATTCTGTTAAACAATAGCGGGGTCAAAGAAGAAATAAAGAAAGAAATTAAGGATTTTATAGAATTCAACGAAAACAAATACACAACATACCCAAACCTATGGGATGCAATGAAACAGTACTGAGAGAAAAACTCATAGCCCTAAGTGCTTCCAAAAAGAAACTGGAGAGAGCTTACATCAGCAACCTGACAGCACAGCTAAAAGCCCTAGAACAAAAGGAAGTAGATATACCCAAAAAGAGTAGACAGCAAGAAATAATCAAAATTAGAGCAGAAATCGACCAAATAGAAAGAAAAAGAACCATTGAAAAAATCAACAAAACCAAGAGTTGGTTCTTTGAGAAAATCAACAAGATTGATAAACACCTAGCAGACTAACTAGAGGGCAAAGAGTGAGTATACAAATTAACAAAATCAGAAAGGAAAGTGGAGACATAACAACTGAAACTGAGGAAATTTAAGAAATCATCAGATCCTACTACAAAAACTTATACTCCACAAAATTGGAAAATCTGGAGAAAATGGACGAATTCCTAGACAGATACAAGATCCCAAACTTAAACTAGGACCAGGTAAACCATCTAAATAACCCTATAACACCTAAAGAAATAGAAGAAATCATCAAAAGCCTCCCAACCAAATAAAGCCCAGGTCCAGACAGGTTCAGTGCAGATTTTTATCAGACATTTATTGCACACATAACACCAATACTCTCCAAACTATTCCTGAAGATAGAATCAGAAGGAATACTACCTAACTCATTTTTTGAGGCTACAATAACCCTAGTACCTTAAACACACAAAGACCCCACAAGGAAAGAGAACTTCAGACAAATCTCACTTATGAACATGGATGCAAAAATACTCAACAAAATTCTTGCAAACCGAATCAAGGAACACATCAAAAAAATCATTCATCATGACCAAGTAGTCTTCATCCTTCGGATGCAGGGATGGTTTAATATAAGGAAATCCATCAATGTAATCCACCATATAAACATACTCAAAAACAAAACCACAAGGTCATCACACTAGATGCTGAGAAAGCATTTGACAATATTCAACACCCCTTCATGCTAAAAGTCCTGGAAAAAACAGAAATCCAAGGCCCATACTTAAACATAATAAAAGCAATATACAGCAAACCAACATTCAACATCAAACTTAATGGTGGGAAACTTGAAGCAATCCCACTAAAATCAAGGACTCGACAAGGCTGCCCAATCTCCCCCTACCTATTCAATATAGTACTGGAATCCTGGCTGGAGCAATTAGACAGCAAAAGGAGATCAAGGGGATAAAAATCAGAAAGGAAGAGATATAAACATCACTCTTTGCCGATGACATTATAGTGTTCATAAGAGACCCCAAAAATTCCACCAGAGAACTCCTACAGCTGATAAACAAGTCAGCAAAGTGGCTGGATACAAAATTAACTCAAACAAATCAGTAGCCTTTCCATACTCAAAGGACAAACATGTGGAGAAAGAAATTAAGGAAAAGCTACTCTTCACAATCGTCACAAAAACTATGAAATACCTTGTTGTGACTCTAACTAAGCAAGTAAAGGACCTGTATGGCAAGAACTTCAAACCTCTAAAGAAGGAAATTGAGGAGGATCTCAGAAAATGCAAAGATCTCCTATGCTCATGAATTGGAAAGATACAAATTTTTCAAATGGCCATTCTACCAAAAGCAATCTATAGATTCACCGCAATCCCCATCAAAATTCCATCACAGTTCCTCATGAAATAAGAAAAATCAATGTGCAATTTCATATGGAACAACAAAAGACCCAGAATAGCAAAATCTATCCTCCACAACAAGAAAACATCTGCAGGAATCACTATCCCTGACCTCAAGCTATATTCCAAGGCAATTTTGCTGAAAAATGCATGGTACTGGTACAGAAATAGGTGTGTGGATCAATAGAATATAATAGAAGATCCAGAAATGAGCCCTCATGTATATGTTCACCTGATTTTTGACAAAGGAGCCGTAAACATTCAATGGAAAAAAGACAGCCTATTCAACAAATAGGTGCTGGTCCAACTGGCACTCAGCATGCAAAAGAATGAAAATAGACCCTTTCTTATCTTTTTGTACAAAGCTCAAGTGTAAGTGGATAAAAGATCTCCACATTAAACCAGATAAACTGAATCTATTAGTTGAGAAAGTAGGGAAAACTTTAGAACATATAGGCACAGGAGAAAATTTTCTGAACAAAACAACAATGGCTCAAGCTCTAAGCTCAAAGATTAACAAATTGGACTTAATGAGATTGGAAAGTTTCTGTAAGGCTAAGGACATTGTCAAGAAAACAAAACGGCAGCCAACAGAATGGGAAAAGATATTTACCAACTCCACATCATAGAGAGTCCTAATATCTAAGGTATACAAAGAACTCAAAAAGTAGACACCAGAGAATCAAATAACCCTATTATAAAGTGGGGTACAGAACTAAACAAAACGTTCTCAGTAGAGGAATATCGAATGGCTGAGAAATATCTGAGGAAGTGCTCGACATCTTTAGCCATCAGGGAAATGCAAACCAAAACAACTCTGAGATTCCACCTCAAACCAGTCAGATTGGCCAAGATCCAAAACTCAGATGACAACCGATGCTGGTGAGGTTGCGGAGAAAGAGTAACACTTCTCCACTGTTGGTTGGGTTGCAAACTAATACAACCAGTCTGGAAATCAGTATGGCGTTACCTCAGGAAATTGGACATAATACTACCTGAAGACTCAGCTATTCCACTTCTGGGCATATGCCCCAGTGACACCTTAGTACACAACAAAGATATATGCAACCACAATTTTCATAGCAGCTTTATTTATAATAGCCAGAAGCTGGAAAGAACCCAGATGTCCTTCAGAAGATGAATGGAAAAAAAATTGTGGTACATTTACACAATGGAATACTACTCAGCCACCATAAACAATGACTTGATCAAATTCTTAAGAAAATGGCTGCATCTAGAGAATATCATTCTGAGTGAGATAACCCAGTCACAAAAGAACAGACATAATATGCAGTCACTGATAGTGAAATCCTAACCCCCAGAGGCTCGCACTGCCCCAGAAACAACTCACAGACTGTATGAAGTCCAAGAAAAAAAGTAAACAAAACAGAAAAAAATAGTCATGCTCAATCCTTACCCACCAAGGACACATTGACAATTTCGGTGTTGTACCCTGTATTACATGTACTGTCTGCTCATTGTTAAAAAACAAATCTTTACACACCAAGGAAACTTTGACTATTAAAAAAAAGGACAAACATTTGAAGAAAGAAATAAGGGAAAAGATACCCTTCACTATAGTCACAAATACTGTGAAGTACCTTGGTGTGACTCTAAGTAAGCAAGTGAAGGACCTGTATGACAAGAACTTCAAATTTCTAAAGAAGGAAATTAAGGACGATCTCAGAAAATGGAAAGATGTCCCATGCTCATGGATTGGAAAGAGCAACATTTTAAAAATGGCCATCCTACCAAAAGCAATCTACAGGTTCAGTGCAATCCCCATCAAAATTCCAACCCACTTCTTCATTGAGTTGTAAAGATCAATGTGCAATTTCATCTGGAATAACCAAAGATCTAGAATAGCAAAATCTATCCTCAACAACAAGAAAAAATCGGCGGGAATCACTATTACTGACCTCAAGCTATATTACAAGGCACTTTTGCTGAAAACTACATGGTACTGGTACAGAAATAGGCATGTGGATCAATGGAATAGAATAGAAGATCCAGAAATGAGCCCTCAAGTATATGGATACTTGATTTTTGACAAATTAGTTGTAAAGCTGCGGACAATGAAGATACATGCACCACAATGTTCATAGCAGCTCTATTAATAATAGCCAGAAGCTGGAAAGATCCCAGATGTTCTCCAGTAGATGAATGGATACAAAAATTGTGGTACATTTACACAATGGAGTACTACTCAGCTATCATAAACAATGACTTAACCAAAATCTTAAGAAAATGATTGCATCTAGAGAATATCATCCTGAATGAGGTAACCCAGTCACAAAGGAATAGACATAATATGTAGGCACTGATAGTGGGATGCTAACTCCCGAGGCTTGTACTGCCCTAGAAACAACTCACAGACTATGTAAAGTTCAAGAAAAAAAGAAAAGAAAACAAATCAAAACAAAAAGCATTATGCTCAATCCTTACACACCAAGAAAACGTTGACTAAATCTGGGTTACATCCTGTTTTACATGTACTTTTTGCTCATTGTGACTAGTAAGACCTTAATGCAGAGTGTCAAACCTTAAAAAAAGAAGAAAAAAAGCCAAGCACTGACAAAAATGTATTTGTATACATTTATGCAAAAATGTTAAAAATTTTTTTTTATAAAACAACTTTATTTTACAAACAAAGATAAATGTACAGATTTTATTTTTATCTTCGTTTTTTCAAATAAAGTTAAGAAATAAAAAATACAAGTTTTCATGAGTTAACGAAAAAAAGAACTTGGATGAAAGTTTAAACAGCACATATTGCTATTGGTAACCTATTATTATAGTTGATAGTAATTTTTTAATTTTTAGAAATAAAATTTTATTTGGGGGGCATATTAAAAATAAAATTTCATTCTGTTCATTTTGTGTCTCTTACAGTTAACATGTTATGCTGAGAAAAACAGGAGAGTGGAGACAAAGAATCAATGATTATCTGCTTTGTTTCAGAATTTAAATCCAATCAGCATATTTCCTTGACCTCGCTGCAGATGTCAGACAAATACTTGAGAAAATTGAGATTGTCTATGTGCTTTCTATAGCATTTCATCATCTCCATCATCATCCCAATACTTTCAGGTGACTCAGGTGACATAATTTCTGGCTCTCCAGCCTGTGATTATCCCTGAATTTTAATTACCCTCCCCAAAACTTTTTACTAGTTCTCTGAAAATTATCACTCATATAAACTTCCTACAGAAATTGGTTTAATTAAGGGCTGTGTTCTCAGAGTATTTGTACTCAGGAGAATGTCTACATTTAAGGTAGAAGAGAAAGAAACCTGTAAAATTTTAAAGGCAAGACTTGTGTTTTTAGTTATTATTGAGTGAACAACTGCCATTTATTTCTTTTAAACACTTAATTCTTATATTTTAATTTATTTTTTCTTTTTTATATATTTTTTCCCTTTTTTACACTCCAGAATTTATTCCCTTCTGCTTCAATTCCTGAACTGTTCCACATCCTATACCTCCTCCTCACCCACACCAGTCTGCAGGAGGATTACCTCACACTACCCACACCAACAGTACTCTACACTCTCTGCCTTCAGTCCCTTGGGGGTTAGGTGCATCTTCTATAATTGAATGCAGACCCAGCAGTCCTCTGCTCTATATGTGTTGGGGTCCTCATATCAGGTGGTGTATGATGAACAATGACTTGGTAAGTGCTTTGTGATTATGGATCTGAAATTATGTTTCTCTGACATTACAGTCTTATTTGTAGTCGACTTTCCCATGTCACTAAAGAACAAATTTTTATCATTTTTTCTAAAAAGCTTAAATAATTAAAATAGTACAGTTATATAACAGAGATAAAAGACTTACAAACATATGTTTTTATTGTTTGACTTGGAGTATATTAATCTACATAAATGAAATGTCAAAAGTAATTTTTATATTTAAATGATCACTTATCTGATAGAATATCAATTTTAAAATGGAATGTATGACACAATTTGGATTCATATTTAAATGAGAGACTTGAGTCCATTTCTTACTGTTTAATCCATTACAAAAATAAAGCATAATCTTGAATCTAAAAAAGAAAAAGGAAAGAGAGAGAGAGAAACAGAGAGAGAGAGAGAGGGAGAGAGAGAGAGAGAGAGAGAGAGAGAGAGAGAGAGAGGAGAGAGAGAGGGAGAGAGAGAGAGAGAGAGAGAGGGAGAGAGAGAGAGAGAGAGAGAGAGAGAGAGAGAGAGAGAGAGAGAGAGAGAGAGAGAGAGATTGCTCGGCACCTGGAAGAACCACTGGATGGTACCCACTCCTGAAACCAAGGGTGAGTCTATACGCCCTTGCCACTGACTATGCTTGGAGAGGTCACATGAAACTCTCAGAGCACAGGTAGCAATGCTGCCTGAGAAAAGACACTTCTGGCCCAAGGTCAGAGCCAGTGAAGATGCACTGAGACTAGGCACTACCATCTGAACTCACAGCCTACCCGGAGAGCTGGACACTCAAGATCATTCTACCTCTGGAAATTAGGGGCCCACAGACCCACAGGAGAGACAAGTGCTACTCAGAGACAACAAGATCACCTAGCATCACCAATAGCAAGAAGGCAAGAGGCAAACACAAGAATCTACGAAAGAGAAACCAAGACAATCTGACAACATAAGAACTCAGTTCTTCTACCACAGCATATTGGAAAACCTAGGAAAGATATCTGGAGACATAAATGCTAGTATCACTAAGAGAATACAAATAAGAATTTCAGGGGCTTAAGATGCTATAGAAAACATTGACACACAGTCAGAGAAAATGCAAAAATCAAACAGCTACAAACCCAAAACATCCAGAAAATATACGACACAATGAGAAGATTAACGTTAGGATAGCAGGTGTAGAAGAGAGTGAAGACTGACAACTAAAAGGCCCAATTATTCTCTTCAATAAAATCATAGAAGAAAACTTCCCTAGCTTAAGAAAAGAGATTACCATAAATATACAAAATGTTTACAGTCCCCAAATAGATTGGACCAGGAAATAAATTCTTCCCGATACATAATAGTAAAAACAACAAATGTTTAAAACCAAAAAAAGAATATTAAAAACAGTAGGGGAAAAGACAGGTAACATATAAGGGCAGACTGATCAGAATTACACCAAACTTTTCAACAGAAAGTATCAAAGCTAGGAGATCCTGTATTTACCACATACAGAACTAAAGAGAAGGCAAATACCAGCACAGGTTACTATATCCAGCAAAACTCTCAATTACCATAGATGGAGAAACCAAGATATTCCAGGACAAAAGCAAATTTACATAATATCTGTTCACAAATTCAGCCCTCCAAAAGATAATAGATTGAAAACTCCACCACAAAGAAGGAAACATCACTCTAGAAGAAGCAAAATATTAATCTTCTTGCAATAAACCCAAAAGTACAAAAGCACACAAACATAACTCTACCTCTAACACCAAAAATAGCAGAAAATCACAAATCACTATTCCTTTACATCTATTAACATCAATTAGCTCAATTCACCAATGAAAAAACATAGATTATCAGACTGAATAGGTAAAGAGGTTCCAGCACTTTGCTGAATACAGGAAATTTATCTCAGTAACAAAGACAGGCCTTACCTCAGAGTAAAATATTGGAAAAAATCTTTCTGAGCAAATAGTCACAAGAAACAAACAAGCTGAAGTATACATCTGATAATCAAATAAAATAGATTATGAACCAAAAGTCATAAAAAAGATAAAAATAAAGAACACTTTTTACTCACCAAGGGAAAAATCTATCAAGATAAACTCTCAATCATGAACATCCATGATCCAAATATAACGACATCTCATTTAAAAAAGAAATTCTACTAAAGGTCAAAGCATCTATTGTACCACACACAATAATAAAGGAAGACTTCAAAATTCTGCTTTCATCAATGAACAGATCATGGAAACAGAAAGTGATCAGAGACATAGTGAAACTAAGAGAAGTTATTAACCAAATGAACTTAACAGATATTCATAGAATATTTTATCCTAAAACAAAAGAATATAACTTTTTCTCAGCACTTCACAGCATCTTCTGCAAATTTGACCATATAACGCAACACAAACCAGCCTGAAAAGATATAGAAACATTGAGTTTATCCCATGAAACCTGTTAGATCATGATGGACCAAGGCTGGTCTTCAAAAAGAACAAAACAAAAAAGCCCACATATACATGGAAGCTAAGCAAATCCTTGCCCAATGATAGCTTTGTCAAAGAACAAATAAAAGAGAAATCAAGATGTTTTAGAATTTAAAGTAAATGAAGACCCAACACACCCAAAATTGTTGGATACAATAAAAGCAGCGCTAAGAGAAAACTCTGAGTAGCTCTGAGTGCCTACAAAAAGAAACTGGAGAAAACTTACACTAACATGTTGACAGCACACCAGAAAGCTATTTTAAAAAATCAACAAGATCAATAAACATTTAACTAAGCTAACCAGAAGGCAAAGAGAAAGTATCCAAATTAATAAAATTAGAAATGAAAGGTGAGCGCTCACAACAGAAACTGAGGCAATTCAAGAAGTCATCATCCTACAATAAAAGCCTATATTTAACAAAACTGGAAAGTCTAGAGGAAATGGACAATTTTCTAGACAGATACCAGGTACCAAATTTAAATTGGAAGCTGATAAACCATCTAAACAGTCCCATACCCCTAAAGAAATACAAGTAGTCATCAAAACCTGTCAACCCCATTCCAAAAAAGCCCAGGAGTTTAGTGCAAAATTCTATTAGACCCTTATATAAGACATAATACTAATATTCTCCAAATTATTCCATAAAAGAGAAACAAAAGAAACCCTACCAAAACCATTCTTTAATGCCACAATTATGCTCCTTCCTAAGCCATACAAAGAGCCCAAAAAGAAATAAAACTTTAGACCAAATATCCCTCATGAACATTAACTCAAAAATATTCAATAAAATTCTTGCAAATCAAATCCAAGAACACATCAAAATGATCATCCACCATGATCAAATAGGCTTCATCCCAGGGAGGCAAGGATGATTCACTGAGAATCCATCAACGTAATCCACTATATAAACAAGTACAAAGAAAAAAAAGAGCCTCTCCTTAGAGGCTGAGAGAGCAGTTGACAAAATCTTAAACCCCTTCATATTAAAAGTCTTGTAAAGGTCAAGA
Source organism: Micromys minutus (assembly GCF_963924665.1). Classification (NCBI taxonomy): domain Eukaryota; kingdom Metazoa; phylum Chordata; class Mammalia; order Rodentia; family Muridae; genus Micromys; species Micromys minutus. The sequence goes on from NC_137971.1 coordinate 106,991,892, forward strand.
ATTCAAGGCTCATATTTAAACACAGTAAAATCAATATCCATCAAACCACTAGCCAACAGCAAAGTAAATGGTGAGAAAGTTGAAGTAATCTCACCAAAATCAAGGATTAGAAAAGGCTGCCCATTTGCTCTCTATCTATTCAACATAGTGCTGGAAGTACTGCCCAGAAAAATGAGACAGTCAAAATAAGGTCAAAGGATACAGGTTGTAAAGGAAGAAATTAAAATATTATTATTTGCAGATGATATGATAGTGTACTCAAGGAACACTAAAAATACCACCTGAGAACTTCTACAGTTGAAAAACAACTTCAACAAAGTGGCTGGATATAAAAATCAGTAGCCTTTCTGTACTCAAAGAATGAAGAGGATGAGAAAGAAATTAGAGAATCAGCACCCTTCAAAATAGTCACAAACAATACATAATACCTTGGTGTGATCCTAACCAAGCAAGTGAACTATATGTATTACAAGGAGTTCAAGTCCCTGAAGAAGGAAATCAAAGACCTCAGATGTTTGCAAGATCCCCCATTCCCATGGATTGGAAGGATCAAAATAGTAAAAATGTCCACTGTGCTTAAGGCAATGTACAGATTCATTTCAATCATCATCAAAATTTCAACTCAATTATTCATAGAATTAGAAAGAGCAATTTGTAAATTCATTTGAAATAAAAAATTCCCAAGGATAGCAAACACTTTTCAAAACAATACAAAAAAGTGTGTAGAGCAGACTTTGTGGCAAGGATGATAGAAGCGGGGGGCCTTGTTTTTGGAGATCCCGATACTGTCATGCTTCTATTAAAACAGCTTATATTTGAACAATGTACTAAGGAGTGTAGGCAAGTGATCACCCCATACAAGAGCAAAGGGTTAGAAGCCTGGATGAAGTTGTTCAGGAACCTGGGAGGGCCGCTAACTAATGCAGGACTAGCAGCTCCAGTTATGCAGATGTCACAAGGAAAAAATGGTCAAAAGAGTGGGACTTGTTTTGCATGTGGACAGCCTGGCCACATGAAATTTCAGAGCCCACAGCAAGGCAGAAGTGACAGGTAACATGCTCACCAACAGTGGGTTCCTGGGCTGTGCCCGAAGTGCAGAAAAGGGAATCACTAGGCCAATGAGTGCTGTTCAGTGAAGGACATCCATGGGCAGCCCTTGAACCCTGGTGTCCAGCCAAAAAACTGGAGGTGGGGCCCCCAACCCCAGGGTCCTCAAATATATGGAGCAATGTCGGAAGGATGGCCAAACCTGAACCCTCCGATGCATTGGGGCCGGCCAGGTGAGCAACCAAAGACAGTGCAGGACTTGACCTCTGTTCCACCACCAGACTCATATTACCCCCCGAATGGGAACTCAATTAGTAGATACAGAAGTTAAGGGCCCTTTACTTCTTGATGCTGTGGGATTAATTTTGGGGAGGAGTTCTGTTACAATGCAGGGATTGGAAGTCCATGCTGGGGTGATAGATCCAGATTATACTGGGCAGGTAAAAACTATGGTCTCATCCCCTCGAGGCATGTATGCGATTTCACCAGGGGAGAGAGTGGCTCAATTGGTCCTTCTGCCCAGCCTTCATGCACAATTTCCTGCCAATAATAAGAAAGGGTCTATTTTCATTCTTTTGAATGCTGAGTGCCAGTTGGACCAGCACTATTTGTTGAATGGGCTGTCCTTTTTCCATTGAATGTTTACAGCTCCTTTGTCAAAAATCAGGTGACCATATACATGAGGTTCATTTCTGAATCTTCTATTCCATTGATTCATGTGCCTATTTCTATACCAGTACCATAGAGTTTTCAGAACAATTGCTTTGTAATATAGCTTGAGGTTTGATTTTTTTTGATACATAACCTATTTCATTGGCTCAAGAATTTCATTCAAAGTTCCATGTAAATTTCAAGACCCTGTCCTCACACTTTAAGATCACATGCAATGGGGCATGGGATATTGTAAAGGGTTTCAGAAGTGTGCCCCTATGCTACCCCAGATTGGGTTTGAGGTTAACCCACGTGGGTTGTGCCCTCTGCACCTCTGGCAAATGGATGTCACTCATTACCTTGAATTTGAAAAATTAAAGTATCTCCATGTTTCTATTGATACAGCCTCTGGGATCATTTTTGCATCTCTACATACTGGGAAAAAGGCAGGTTATGTAATTGTACATTGTTTTGATGCATGGAACGCCTGGGGGCAGCCCAAAGAATTAAAAACAGATTTAACAGATAATGGGCAAGCCTATACTTCTTCTTTTGTGTCCTTCTGCAAAATGATGGGTGTTCGAGTATCTCACTCACGGATAGCCCTATAATCCTCAAGGACAAGGAATCATTGAGCTTTCTCACCATGCCCTCATTGAGGGTCTAGTTAAACAAAAGAGGGAAATTGCCTCTGCAGGTTCTTCCATTAGGGAGAGACTGGATATTGCTCTTTTTACCTTAAATTTTTCAAATGAAGGCAAGCTGAGAGTAACGTTAATCCTGAATTTCTCCCAAAGGCCTGGTTATGTGGAAAGATGTCCTGATTGGCAAATGGCAGGATCCCGATCCAGTGTTGGTTTGGGCGAGAGTGTCTGTTTGTGTGTTTCATCAGGAACATAGACAACCACTGTGGTTACCAGAGAGGTTGACCAGAATGGTCCAGGATGAGCGGAGCAAAGACCCTGTGGATGAGTCTGATGGTGCAGATGCTCCCAGTTGTGAAAACTGAAGATCTGCTATCTCCTATCAGTGTTTTCAAGATTGTTATGTTTTCAGATGATTTTCATTTTCAGGATATAATTGGACATACCAAAGTCCTGCTCAGGCAATTTCCAGCAATCCATTTAATGTATGGTTGCTGTGTGGTATTAATAGTAGTTGCACAGATTTATCTGCTTTAAGTATGCTATTTGAGAGAGGGTTGGGGTTATGCAAACTTTCGTTGGAATGGGTCTATGTGATTTTAGACTTCTGTTTCTCAGTTTGTTCACTGGCCTGTACAGGCCTCCTCAGCTATGACCTTATTCAGGCCTAATAGGGATTTTGGATCACTACCACCACCTCAAGGCTGAAAGAGTGGGCCGGACTACCTAGATTAGCCCTTTGCTTGGTCCTCATAAGTGTCCTGGCATTCTGGTGCGTGTGCCATATACAATTTCCACAGCGCAGAACTCAAGCCTGATACAGGCTTTTGCCGTGGTGGAGACTGGGCAGTCTCAAGTGTGGCTTGGCATGCTAGAGAAGTAGTCTGATGGGTAAGACTCCCTGGGCATGTCACCAACCTAAGAAGGGATCGAACCAATGCAGTTCATTCTCCCAATGATGGGTAAGTTGCACTGCCACAGGGGGAAACCTAAGGCAGACATTTTCTCAGCCAAAATTATAAAGAAGGGGGAGATGTGGAGAGCAAGTGTGGCAGCTTTCCCAAGGTGATGCTTGGGACTCTGGCCTGGTCTTGTGACTAGCACCTGACTTCCTCCTGCCCCCGGGATTAGCCACTCCCACCATGCAATCTGTGCAGGTGCACCCATGACTCAAGATCAGGACAATAGGACTGCGATTGGAGGCAGGTAAATTGAAAAGAGAAACTGAAAGGGAAAAAATGGAGAAACAGAAAGATATTCATGAGCATGCTCTAAGGTTTCTGAATAAACTGCTTTGAGAAGAACGCTGTGTTGTCTCCCTTTTTCTGATGGTCGGAGATGGAAGCGCCAAAAAACCTGATTGGGGAATCAACATCCCTGAACTCAAGCTGTATTACAAATCAATTGTGATAAAAATTCCATGGTATTTATGCAGAGAAAGGCAGGTAGAAAAATTGAATATAATTAAAGACAAAGAAATGAACCCGCACACCAATGGTCACTTATCTGAGAAAGGAGCTAAAAACATTCAATAGAATAAAGGACATGCTCTTAACAAATGGTGCTGGTTCAACTGGCAGTCAGCATCAGAAGAATGCAAATAGATCCTTTCTTATCTCTTTGTACAAAGCTTAAGAGCAAGTGGATCAAAAATCTCTGCATAAAAATAGGTACACTGAAACAATTAGATGAGAAAGTAGGGAAGAACTTAGAATGCATAGGCACATGGGAATATTTTTTTGTAAAGAACACCAATTCCTTATGCTCTAAAATCAAGCATCACTTAATGGGAACTCATGAAATTGCAAAGCTTCTGTAACCTAAAGGACACTGTCAGTATGACAAAACAGCAAGCAACAGGTTTGGAAATTTCTTTTCCAATCATACATCTGATAGGTGGGTAGTATCCTATATTTGCAAAAAACCCAAGAAGTTAGACTCTGAAAAATCAAACAATCTTATTAAAAATGATGTACAGAGCTAAACAAAGAATTTTCAATGAGGAATATTGAATGGCTGAGATGCACCTAAAGAAATGTTCAACATCCTTAGTCATCAGGAAACTGCAAATTAAAGCAACCTTAAGATTCCACCTCACAACTTTCAGAATGACTAAGACCAAACACTCTGTTGACTGGAGATGTTTTCCAGTATGTGTAGAAAGAGGAACACTCCCCTACTTTTGTTCGGATTGTAAAGTGGTACAGCCACTCTGGAAATTAATCTGGCAGTTCGTCAGAAAACTGGACATAGTAGTACCTGAGGACCCAGCTCTTCCACTTTTGGGCATATACCCAAAAAAGCTTCAACATCTAACAAGGACATATGTTCCCCTATGTTAATAGCAGACTTATTTATAATAGCCAGAAGCTCAAAAGAACCTAGATGTCCTTCAACCCAGAAATGAATACAGAAACTGTGGTACATTTACACAATGTAGTACTATTCAGCCACTAAAAACAATGACTTAATGAAATTCATAGGCAAATGGATGAATCTTGAAGTTATCATCCTGAGTGGGGTAACCCAGTCTCAAAAGAACACTCATGGTATATACTCATTTATAAGGAGGTACTAGCGAAAATTCCTCAGAATAACCAAGAAACAATTCACATAACTTATGAAGTTCAAAGAGAAGGAGGATGCCTCAGTCCTTCTTAAAAGGAACAACAAAACACTCATCGGCAAAAATAATGGTACAAATAGAGGAACAGGAATTGAAGAAAAGACTATCCAAATAATGCCTTACCTTTTGATTTATCCCATATGCAGTCACTAAACCAAAACACTATTGATGATGCCAAGTAGTGCTTATTGGCAGGAACATGATATGGATGATTTATTAGAGGCTCTTCCAGAGCCATATTAATACAGAGGATAATGCTTTCACTTAACCCTCAGACTGAACAGAAGGACCCTAATGAAGGATCTAGAGAAAGGACTGAAGGTACTGAACGGGTCTGCATCCCCATGGAAAGAACAAAAACATCACCTAACCAATAATAGCTCCCAGGGACTAAAACATTATCCAATGATTTTGCATGGAGATATTGATGGCCCCAGGTACATATGTAACAGAGGATAGCATTTTCTGCTGTCAATGGGAGGAGAGGTCTTTGGTACAGTGAAAACTCATTTTCCAAGTGTAGGGGAATGCCAAGGTGCTGAGCAGGGAAATGGTGGTTGTGAAATGGAGCACCTTTATGGAGGCAATGTGAGGGGGGTGGCGATGGCATTGGGTGAAGGTGATAACATCTGAAATATAAATACAGAGAATTACAATTAAAAATATACAAAAGAACACATTTATAGCTGTATTCATTTTGAACGTATGTCCCACTTCCTTGTCTCAGCCCAATGTCAAATTTCTATGAATGTCCTTGATGGGGCACCAAGAGCGCTCCATATATTTCAGCTAAGGTCATCTGCATTCTGTCTTTTAGAGACTCTCATTTTCTAGTGGTTCACTCTACACTCCACCCCACAGTGCTGCATATGTCCATTCATTCTCCTTGTCCTCTAGGCTTCTGTTCTTTCTCTCCTCATATTCGATTCTGCCTCCTATTTACTCTCTTCCTCCACTCTCCCACTAAGGTTCTTTTCTACCTCTGCCTCCCATAATCATTTTGGTTTTCCATTCTAAGTGGGATTAAAGTACCTATACTTGAGACTTCCTGCTCATTAAACTTCATATGATCCGTTAGTTGTATCATGACCATTCTGAAATTTTTGGCTAATATTCACTTATTAATGAATACATACCACACATATCTTTTTCGGTCTGGGGTGCCTTACTCAATGTAATATTTTCTAGTTCCAACTATATGCCTGAAAAATTTATGATTTCCTTGTTTTTAATAGCTGAATAGTATTGTGTATAATTTTAAATGCATTAGTGAGGTTTATTTTTCTGTAAAATTTTAGTTTGTGAAAATATTCACATCTTCACAAAATTATAACTTTATTAATTTTGTTGTTAGCCTCATACTACTTAGAATTATAAATGGCCAACTGATGAGTCTGAGACATATGTGCTTTGAAGGGCACACAAATTAGAGGCAACATGTATATGCCTTATATTATTGAATATGGTAACTTGTAGTTGCATCTAATTGTCTGGAAAACAGCATAATCTCATTCTTCTTGGCAGCTGAATAAAATCGTGTATATATACAACATTCTATTTTTCAGCAACTCATTGAATAATATCTAAGACCAATATGACAAAATGTCAAATTATGCCATGATGCAGAGGACCTGCAAAAGTTCTAGGAAATAAAACTTAAATAGAAAATGGGGAAGTAGATAAAAGTCCAACCTATAACTGAGGACGTATTTGTCACTGATATCTGTTCAGAAGGAGAACTGTTTTCTCAATGGAGAATTACTGGCTATATCTACCATGCTCCATACAGGCCTTATACACTGGAGAGTTGGCTAAAACATATAGACTTCATATTTTGCTTTTGTTTGTTTGTTTTAATTTTAACTATCTTCATTAAATACCTCTATTTAGGAAGTAAGGCCAAGTTATTAAGTGCCTAAAAAATAAAAAAATAAAAACAAAAACCAAAGCAGAACAAATAAATAAAAAACTAGTGAGATCTCATATTAGCATTAAAAACTAAGAGGACACCAGAAAGCTCTAGAAGCAAAATAGAAATCACACACAAAAGAAGTAGAAAGAAAGAAGTAACTAAACTTGTGGGTAAAATAAAGAAATATGACAAGTAAAATAATACAAAACATCACTGTGTGATAGTGAATGAATCCATATGCATCAAGAAGTCAGCAGGAAGTGATCAAAACCACACTTTTGAAAACGATGTCACAACCCATATTTCCACTCCATATTGACCAATTGAAGTCATTTTTATTCAAACCATCATAGTACCTGTATTTGTTTATGTATGTGCGTGTGTGTGTGTGTGTGTGTGTGTGTGTGTGTGTGTGTCCCTGTGCATTCTCACACATGTGTACATGGGCACACATGTGTGCACTGTTACTTGGACTCTTTTAAATGTTTATTTTTTACATCCTCTTATACTTTATTTGATTTCATTTCAATAGTTACCATGAGAATCTTGTTTGTTTTTCAGTGAGAGAAAGCAGATGGTTCTAGATGGGAGGACAGGTGCAGTGAAACTAGAAAGAATAGAAGAAGGAATAATTGTAATCAGAATATATGTATAATTTAACTTTTAAATAAAAAAGATAAAAATCTTGTGGTGTGTGTGAGAGTGCATGTGCTTATTTGTACACTTGTTTGTGCTTGTGTATTTTATACAAACTTTTAAAATCATATTATCAGTTTTCTACATCTAGAGAACCCTGACAAGTACATTTTCCTTTACATTCAAATATGGAAAGACATTTTTGATTTAACTTTCCTTATAGCCACCTTTATCTGTCTGATTCTAGGACTATAGATGATAGGATTTAAGAATGGTGAAACAATGGTAAAAAAGACAGAAAGAGTAACTTCCTTAACTATTTTTATGTTACTACTGGAGGTCTTAGATACACATGGACAGCAGAACTAAGAAAAACAAACAACAGAATTATATGTGGGACACAGGTGGAAAAGGCCTTTCCTCTCTGTCCTTTGACAGGAACCTTCAACACAGTTGATAATATGCGAACATATGATATAACAATAAAGACAAAGCAGCTACCACTGACCACAATACCAGACAGAAGTAGTAAGAGTTGGTTGCTAAATGTGTGAGAACAAGAAAGCCTCAGCAAAGAGGGGATATCACAGAAAATTGAAGGACCACATTAGAGTAACAGAAGGCAACCACAATGTTCAAAAAGTGTGGACTCTCGCAAGGACAAGAGAACTAAGCAGGGAAGCCAGTGACATCTGAACACAGAATTCATGGTTCATGTACACAGGATAGAGGAAAGACTTGCAGATGGCCACATAGTGGTCCTGGGTCATGGTAGTAAGAAACAGAATCTCTACACATGCACAAAAATAGATCAAAAAAATCTGTGCTGCACACCCACCTATAGAAATGTTCCTGTGGTCACTGAGAGAGTTGATACAGGCATTGGGCACAGTGACAGAAAGGTAGACCATGTCTAAAATAAAAAAGTTCCAGAGGAAGAAGTAAATGGGTGTTTTTAGGGTCTGATTAACTGTAGACACCATGAAGATGGTAAAGTTCACTAACAGGCTGCCCAGGTATACCAGAAGAAACAGCACACTGAGAAGTTTCCTATGCTCCCAAGTCTCACCAAATCTCCAGGAGGACCTCAGTCACCAGGGTGGAATTGACCATTGTCTCAAAGTGTAGGTTTATCTGGAAAAGAAAAGTGGTGACAGAGAATAACTTAATCACTACCATTTTATCTCAAATTCTATTGTTTTTAAAACTGGCCTTTGTGTGTGAAAAATGAAGCATTTGTTTTTCTGGATTGCATTCATTTTCTTATACTTGCTTATTTGTTAACATGCATAGTTGTGGCTCTCTTTGTAATTTTACATTTGATGAGAGGCACTTATAATAAGTTAATATACTAATAACTGCCTCAGCAATCCTGTATATCAATAATGTTGATTAAAAGATAGTATTTTTCTTTTCCAGATAAACTATGTACATCAAGGAGGAATGCCTATAACATTTGTGAAATGTGTGTTTTTGTGTGTGTCTGTGTGTGTCTATGTGTTTTGACATGAAGATTATTTTCATATATACATACATATGTCTATATCTATGCCTATACCTATTCATATGTATATGCATATATATCTAAGGTGGGATGTTGGCAAATAAGAGTAAATGTGAGAGACATGGACATAATAAAAATGCAGTTAAGAAAAGAGTAAAAGAAGAGCACGGAAGAAGCAGCAGTTCAAGAAATAATCTCACTCAATATTTGGAACTTCTGAGATATTTTGAAAAGATTACTTGCCTGGAATCCCAGGCATAATTAACCTTACATGCTTAAGAAAAAAAAAAGGTTTCACTGAAAATCATAAAAACTATAAATATTAAATCCTTGTTCTTAAAATCAAGTTTAAATTCTAAACAGTATTTACAAACACATCCAGAGTAACACTTACAAAATAATTTGGCAAGAAAGAGGAATACTCCTCCACTGTTGTTGGGGTTGTAAACTGGTACAACCACTCTTGAAATCAGTCTGGAAGTTCCTCAGTAAATTGTATATAGTTCTACCTAAAGACCCAGTTATTCCACAACTGTACATATACCCCAGAGATTCTCCAACATACAATAAGGGCACATGCATCACAATTTTCATAGCAGCCCTATTCATAACAGCCAGAAGCTGGAGAGAACCCACATGTCCTTTAGTAGATGAATGGATACAAAACCTGTGGTATATTTACACAATGGAGTACTGCTCAGCTTTGAGAAACAATGACTTCATGAAATTCCTAAGAAATTGGATGCATCTAGAGGATATCATCCTGAGTGAGGTAACCCAATCACAAAAGAACAGACACAATATTCAGTCACTGATAATTGGATACTAACCCCAGAAAGATCTGAATACCCCAGAAAGAACTCACAGGCCATATGAAGCTCAAGAAAAACAAAGGTAAAAAAATGAAAGCCTCAGTTGTTCCTAGGAAAAAAAATAAATGTATATCACCATCTCAGAGTGTGCTACACCTAGACCTTAAATCATTAATAATCCAAGAGCTAAGAATATAGCCTTGTGGTAATTTTTGGTATTAAAAGATCATTGGGCTTAATATATACTCACCATGAAAACGGTTTCCATGTTTTATTCTGTCCTACATGTACTTTATGCTTATGGTTATTCATGGGACTTCAAAGCATGCTATCAAAGCTTTAAAAGAAGTAAGTACTGAAAAATATTTCTATAGTGTTATGCCAAAATGCCTTTAAATACACACACACACACACACACACACACACACATATATATATATATATGTATATATATATATATATATATATATATATATATATATATATATATATATATATATATATATATATATATATCCATTTAAAAAAATAAAGTTGTAAGAGAGAAAAAAATAATATATTTTGGCTAGCTGGAACCTGGAGCAAAGAGAGTGTTATTCCTAAAATTAAGTATAACATAATTTGTGACAGCATTTATGCTCTTAAGAGTTAGGATCTAAGTTTGGCTGAAGTTAATGTATATGATACCATGTCACTCTATGTTCCCTCAATGGGAATGAACATACTGTCATATCCCCAGAATAATTCTCAACCTAAGAAGTTGAAGTTCTAAAATTTGTAACTAATAAAGGGTATTAATATGAAGAATTCAAAGTGCATGATATTAGTGGTAAGCAGCTATCAACTTAATAAAATAATGAAATAAGCCTTTTCAAATTCTCATGCAAACTAACTTATAATACCTAGATATGGATGCCTCCTCAGGGTTTCTGCCAGTGTCATACAGATACAGAGGAAAATGCTTGCAGCTAACTATCATACTGAACATGAGGTCCCCAATAAAGGAGCTAGAGCAAGGACTTAAAGAGCTGAAAGTGTCTGCAATCCCATGGGAAGAACAGCATTATCAACCCAACAAAGCCCTCAGAACTCCCAGAGATTAAAACACCAACCAATGAGCATACATGGAGAGACACATGACTCCAGCTTCATATGTAGCAGAGAATAGCATTGTGTGGGATCGATGGGAGAAGAGGTTTTTGGTCCAGTGAAAGTGCATTTTTCAGTGTAGGGGATTGCCAAGTTTCTGAGGTGGAGAGGGTGCTTGAGCACCTTCATGAAAACCAGTGGAGGAGGAGGAGGGATGAGAGTGTGAAAAAATAGGATAACATTTGAAATATAAATACAGAGAACATCCAATAAAAAATTTTAAAAAGAAACCATTAATTAGAAGCAGATATGTGTATCTGCCCCTGTCAACACCCAATCTACAGGTCTCCCAGGAGATCTGTTGCAACCAGTCACTGGTCTCTGAGGAAATGTGTTGCAACCAGGAACATATGAGACAGGCTCTAGAAGGAGACACCCAGGCCAATTTTCATCAGAGATAACTAGATGACAAGAGGTGAGCTCAGGAACACAAGCAGAAGAAGCCAATATACTTTGGCACCATCAGAACCCAGTCTTCCCATCACAGCAAGCACTGGATATTCTATCACACTTGAAAAGCATAATGCTGAAATAATATCCAAGAGTGGATATAAATGACTAATTAAAAATACATGAAAGAGGAACATTTGTGTTGTTTCCAGCTTCTGGCTATTATAAATAAGGCTGCTATGAATATAGTTGAGAATGTGTTCTTGTTATATGTTGGAACAAGTTTTGGATATATGCCAAGTAGTTGTATACCAGAGTCTTTAGGTAGAACTATTTCGAGTTTTCTCAGGAACTGCCTGACTGATTTATAAAGTGGTTTCACTACTCTTCAGTCACACTAGCAATAAAAGAGTGTCCCTCTTTTGCCACATTTTCACCAACATCTATTGTCAACTGCATTTTTTATCTTAGCCTTTCTAATTGGTTTGAGGTCAAATTTCAGGGTCATTTTCATTCCCATTTCCCCAGTCAGTATAAGAATGTTGAACATTTCTAAAGTACTTTCAAGCCACCTGAGATTTTTCAGTTAATAATTCTCTATTTAACTCTGAGTAACACATTTTAATAGGGTTATTTGTTTGCCTGAAGTCTACCTTCTTGTTTTCTTTGTACATTTAGGATACTAGCCCTCTATCATATGTAGGGCTGGTAAAGATACAAACTGGCACTTATCAGAAGACTCAACAAGCAGCTAAAAGAATCAGATGCAAATATTTATACCCTACCAATGCAGACAGAAACCGGCTACCCCTATGGTTTAATTAGGGAAAGTTGGAAGTCGCTGAGGAGGAGGGCAGCCCTATAGGAGTATCAGTAGTCCCCACTAACCTGGTTTTCTGAGATCTCTCAAACACTAAACCATCAACCAGGTAGCATATACCAGCTGGTATGAAGCACTAAACATATGTACAGCAGGGAACTGCTGGGTCTGGATTCATTCAGAGAAAATGCTCCTAACCCTCAAGAGGCTTGAGGCCCAAATGAGTGAAGAGGTCTAGTCTGGTGCAAGAGTGCAGGTGGGGATATCTTCTTGGAGATGGAGGGTGGATGATGTATGGAATGTAGAACAGTCAGATAATGGACCAATAGAGGGATAAAGTCTATACTATAAAAAATATTAAAGAATAAATAAAAAGAAAATTGAATGAAAACAATTCTAAAGAAAGAAATACAAATCATCTGGGTCCTTTATGGAAGGAACTTACCTCTCACCCTATTGCAATTAAACCATTAGAAATATCTTGGTTCATATCTGTGTGATAAAATGAGTGATACAGAGCCATGAAATACCTGTAAAGGGCCCAAGACAGTACTCACAGCTGGGAAACAGCTGAAGAACTCTTTAGAAGACACCAAATAAATATTACCATAATGATTGGTGCCACAGACATTTTAATAAATAAATTAGTCTAGAATTTTTGATTTTCCATTATTGAAATAATAAAAATGAATAAGACTATAAGACATTTATGTTTCTATAAGACTAAAATCACCTCATACCAAAATCATGTAATCTCAATTGTTAATTGTTCCTTCTAATTTTATTTCCTTTTCCTTATGAATAAGAAATCTGCCTGTTTCAATTTTAGCACTGTGTTATATCTCATCAATTTTATCTGACTGATCTTTTTTTCCCAACCTACATCATTATGTTAGGACCAACTAGTTCTTTGGGAGCTTTTATGCAGGATGGAGAAAATAGCATAAAAGGGTTAGATATGCAAATGTTAAATATATTTTATTTGCTAAGACCATTAGTAATAGAATGAGAGGCATTTTAATATCTAAATACCTAACTTGCAATGCTGCTCTCTTGTAATAATTTTTTGAGCCAAAAAGTACAGATAGACTTGCTGGTAAAGGTATTTGAGATCTTTTTCTTATTTTTATCAACTAATTTGTATTGTTTTACATGTCATTTTATTTAACACGTATTAATGTTTAAAGAAAAAGACACAACAATTTTCATAAAGATATGATAAAAAAGTTATGGTGCTGTTAACCATATAGTTTAGAAAAATTGCAGAATTTTAGCTATATTTTATCTGAACAACTTTATTTAAAAAAAACAAACATAAATGTACAAATCTTAAGCATTTTTGTATAAAGTATACAAATGCATTTTTGTCAGTGCTGCACTTTTTTTCCAAAGGTTTGATAGTGTGCATTAAGGTCTTACAAATTACAGTGAGCATAAAGTACATGTAAAACAGGATGTAACCTGGAATTAGACAAAGTTTTCTTGGTGTGTAAGGATTTAGCATAATGTTTTTTTCTTCATCATCTTTTTTCCTTGAACTTCACACAGTCTGTGAGTAGTTTCTGGGGTTTTCGGAGCATTCTGGGGTTAGTATACCATTATCAGTGACTGTATATCATGTCTCTTCTTTTCTGACTGGGTTATCTTACTCAAGTTGATATTTTCTAGATGCAACAATTTTCTTAAGAATTTCATAAAGGCATTGTTTTCTGATAGCTGAGTAATACTCCATTGTGTAAATGTACCACAATTTTTGTATCCATTCAACTACTGAAGGACACCTGGGTTCTTTCTAGGTTCTGGCTACTATAAATACAGCTGCTATGAACATTGTGGTGCATGTTACATTGTTGTATATTGGCGTGTCTTTGGGGTATACACCCAGAAGTGGAATAACTAGATCTTCAGGTAGTACCATGTACGATTTTCTGAGGAATCGCCAGACTTATTTCCAGAGTGGTTGTATCAGTTTAAAACCCCACCAAAAAGTTTTCTCTTTCTCCACATCCTCACCAGCATCTGCTGTCATCTCAGTTTTGGATCTTGGCCAATCTGACTGGTATGAGGTGGAATCTCAGGGTTGTTTTGGTTTGCATTTCCCTGGTGGCTAATGATGTCGAGCACTTTCTTAGATGCTCCTCAGCCATTTGATATCCCTTAAATGAGAACTTTTTGTTACCTCTGTACCCTATTTTTAATGGGGTTGTTTGGTTTTCTAGTGTCTAGTTTTTGAATTCTTTGTATAGCTTGGATATTAGGCCTCTATCTAATTTTGTAAAGATCTTTTCCCACTCCATTTTTTTTCTTGATGGTGTCCTTAGCCTTAAAGAAACTTTGCAATCTCATTAAGTCCCATTTCTCAATCTTTGACCTTGGATCATGAGCCATTGGTGTTCTGTTCAGGAAATTTTCTCTTGTGCCTATGTGTTCTAAGGTTTTCCCTATTTTCTCATCTAATAGTTTCAGTGTACCTGGTTTAATGTGGAGATCTTTGATCCACTTGCACTTGAGTTTTGTACAATGAAATAAGAATGTGTCTATTTTCATTCTTCTGCATGCTGAGTACCAGTTGGACCAACATCATTGGTTGAATAGGTTGTCCTATTTCCATTGAATGTTAACAGCTCCTTTGTCAAAATCAGGTGACCATATAAGTGAGGGCTCATTTCTGGATCTTCTATTCTATTTCATTGATCAACACTTCTATCTCTGTATCAGTATCATGCAGTTTTTAGCACAATTGCCTTGTAATATAGCTTGAGGTCAGAGAGAGTGATTCCAGAGGATGTTTTCTTGTTGAGGATGGTTTTCATTAATATAGGTCTTTTGTTATTCCAGATGAAATTGTACATTGCTATTTCCAACTCAATGAAGTATTTGGTTGATACTTTGATGGGGATTGCATTGAATCTGTAGATTGTTTTAGGTAGGATGGCCATTTTTACAATGTTGATCCTTCCAATTCTTGAGCATGGGATATCTTTCCATTTTCTGAGATCTCTCTTGATTTCCTTCTGAAGAGGTTTGAAGTTCTTGTCATACAGGTCATTCACTTGCTTAGTTAGAGTCACACCAAAGTATTTCATAAGTTTTGCGCCTATTGTGAAAGGTATTTTTCCCTAATTTCATTCTCCACATGTGTGTCCTTTGGGTAGAGTAAGGCTACTGATTTGTTTGAGTTAATTTTATTTCCAACCATTTTGCTGAATTTGTTTATCAGCTGTAGAATTCTCAGCTAGAATTTTGGTGTCACTTAAATACATTATTATGTCATCTGCAAATAGTGATGTTTTTAATTCTTCCTCTCCAATTTGTAGCCCTTTGATTTCCTTTTGCTATCTAATTGCTCCAGCTAGGACTTCCAGTACTATATTTAATAGGTAGAAGGAGAGTGGGCAGCCTTGAAGTGTCCCTGATTTTAGTGGGATTGTTTCAAGTTTCCCACCTTTAAGTTTGATGTTGGCTGATGGTGTGCTGTATATTGTTTTCATTATGTTTAGGTATGGGTTTTGGATTCCTGTTCTTTCCAAGACTTTTAACATGAATTGGTGCTGAATTTTGTCAAATACTTATCTCAGCATTCATTGAGATGACAATGTGGTTTTTTCTTTGAGTTTGTTTATATTGTTGATTTTATTGTTGGAGTTCCATATATTAAACCATTCCTGCATCTCAATGACGAAACCTACTTGATCATGGAGAATGATCATTTTGATGTGTTCTTCGATTAGGTTTGCAAGGATTTTTTTGAATATTTTTTCATGAATGTTCATAAGTGAGATTGTTCTAAAGTTCTCTTTCCTTTTAGAGTTTTTGTGTGGTTTAGAAACGAGGGTTATTGTAGCCTCAAAAAAATGACTTAGGTAGTGTTTCATCTGATTCTATTTTGTAGAATAGTTTGGAGAGTATTTGGTATTATGTCATCAATAAATTCTTGATAAACCTCTGCACTGAACCTATCTGGACCTTGGCTTGTTTTTGGTTGGGAGGCTTTTGATGAGTGCTTCTATTTCTTTAGGTGTTATGGAATTATTTAGATGGTTTAACTGATCCAGGTATAACTTTAGTTACTGGAATCTGTCTATGAATTCATCCATTTCCTCCAGATTTTTCAGCTTTGTTGAGTATTGCCTTCTGTAATAGGATCTGATGATTTTTTGAGTTTCCTCAGTTTCAGTCGTTATTTCTTTACTTTCCTTTCTGATTTTGTTAATTTCGATGCTCTCTCTTTGCCCTCTATTTAGACTGGCTAAGGGTTTATCAATCTTGTTAATTTTCTCAAAGAACCAGCTCTTGGTTTTGTTCATTCTTTCAATGGTTCTTTTTGTTTCTATTTGGTCTATTTCTTTCCTAAGTTTGATTATTTCTTGCCATTTACTCCTTTTGGGTGTATCTAATTTTTTTTTGTTCTAGAACTTTCAACTGTACTATCAGGATGCTAGTGTATGCTCTTTCCAGTTTCTTTTTGGTAGCACTCAGCGCTATGAGTTGTCCTTGCAGTACTGCTTACATTGCATCCCATAGGTTTTGGTGTGTCATGTTTTCATTTTCATTCACTTCTAGAAAATTCTTAATTTCTTTCTTTATTTCTTCCTTGACCCTGCTATCGTTTAATAGAGCATTGTTTAGTTTCCATGTGTATATGGGTTTTTGTTGTCTTTGTTGTTATTAAAGACCAGCCTTTGATCATGGTGATCTGAAAGGATGCATGGGAGTATGTCAAACTTCTTATCTCGAATCAGGCTCATTTTGTGATGGATTATATGGTCAATTTTTGACAAGGTACCATAAGGTACTAAGAAAGAGGTGTATTTTTTTTTGTTTTAGGATATGTTTTGTAAATATTTATTAATTCCAATTGGTTCATATCTTCTGCTAGATTTAATGTGTCTTTTTTCAGTTTCTGATTTCATGATCTCTCCATTGTTGAGAGTTGAGGTATCCCACTATTATTGTGTGGGGCACAATGTATTTTTTGAGCTTTAGGAGGGTTTCTTTTATGAATATGAGTGCTCTTGTATTTGGAGCATATATGTTAAGCATTGAGAGTTCTTCCTTACAAATTTTCCCTGTAATGAGTAAAACATGTCTTTCTTCATCTTTTTTGATAACTTTATTTGAAAATATGCTTTATTCGATATTAGAATGGCCACCCCAGCTTGGTTCTTGGGGCTTTTTGTTTGGAAATTTTTTCCCAACCATTTATTATTAGATAGTGTCTCTCTTTGTCTCTGAGATAAGTTTCCTGTATGCAACAAAACGCTGGATTGTGTTTGTGTATTCATTGTTATAAGCTACATTTTTTTATTGGGGAGTTGAGTCTATTTATGTTAACAGATCTCAAGGAATAGTGATTTCTGTTTCCTGTTATTATTGCTTTTTTAGTTTGAATTGTGCCTGTGTGTCTTTCTTCTTTTAGTTTTCTTGCTTAGGAATTTTCTTGTTTTTACTATAAGGTGGTTCTCCTCATTGTATTGGGTTTTCCACCTATAATTTTTTGTAGTGCTGGGTTTGTGGTCAGATATTGTGTAAATTTAGTTTTGCCTTATAATATCTTCATCTTGCCATCTATTTTGATTGATAGTTTTTCTGGGTATAGCAGCTTGGGCTGACACTTGTGCTCTCTTAGTGTCTGCATGATATCTGTCCAGGCTCTTCTAGCTTTCATAATCTCTGTTGAGAACTAGGGTGTGATTTTGATTGGTCTGCCTTTTTTTGTTACATGAACTATTTCCCTTACCACTTTTAGTATTCTTTCTTTGCTTTGGGCACTTGGTATTTTGACTATTAGGTTTTGGGAGGAATTTCCTTTATGGTCCAATCTATTTGGAGTTCTGAAGGCTTCTTTTATTCTCGTGGTCATCTCATTTTAAGGGTAGGGAAGTTTTTTTCCAGGATTTTGTTGAAGATATATACTGTGCCTCTTCGCTGATATTCTTCACCCTCTTCTATTCCTATTATCCTTACATTTTGTCTTCTCATTGTTTCCTTTATCTCCTGGCTATTTTGGGTTAGGAGCTTTTTGGTTTTTGCATCTTCTCTGACTGTTTTTTCTATGTTATCAATGTTGTCTTCGGCCCCCGAGAATCTCTCTTTCATCCCTTGTAGTTTGTTGGAAATGCTTGCATCTGTGACTCCTGATTTCTTTTTTTAGGTTTTCTACCTCTAGGGTTGTCTCTTTTAGTGTTTTTTTTTTATTGTGTCTATTTCCATTTTAAATTCCTTCTTTCATTCCTTCATATCTTTGGTATTGCTTTCCTCTAGTTCTTTAATGTCTTTGAGTGTTTTTCTTGTTTCTTCTAATTCTTTATGCTTTTCCTCTATTTCTTGTTTAAGTATGTCTATCATCATCTTGAGGTAGGATTTTGGGTCTTAGTCTTCTTTTTCTGGAGTGTTTGGTATTCCGCTGCTTGTTGTGATGGGAGAGCTGGATTCTAGGGTTGTCAGGTTTTCTTGGTTTCCCTAGGGTATGTTCTTTTAATTTCCACTTGTTATCTTGTTGTCAGTGATTGGTTCTAGCCTTTCCCTTGTACCTGGCCTTTCCCTGGATCTCTGCTGTTCCTGGTGGTGGATGGTCCACTTGCCTGTTGTGCTCCCCAAAAGTTGCTGCCTGGGAACAGAGGGATTGATGATGTGTCCCTGGGTCCCAGGCCTGCGTCTCTGTGTCTCTGCTCTTCCTGGTAGGAGATGGTCCGAGCACCTGTTGTGTACTCCAAAAGCCTATTACTTTTTAAATATATTCTACATTATAGTTTTATCATATTATTCTCTGACCCACCTTCTAAGTGCAATACAGATACACCCTCCCTACCCACTCAACTTAATGTTCTTTCTCAGAATGCAGACACATGCACACACACACACACACACACACACACACACACACACACACACACACAGACACACACATCATCCCATCTATCCACACATGAACAATACCAATAAATCAAATGTTAAGAAAATGGTTTTCTATGACCTTTTAATCTTAAATATTTACTACATAAATACTACTTAAGTTTAGAAATTTTTTCAAATAATCAGGACATCAAAAAGTCAAAAAGTTTGAATTCTCCTATTTAGAAAGGTTTGCCTATAGGCCACAATTTTAGAAGTGGTTCTAAATACCCAAGAGAGAAAATTAAATTTCTCTCAAAGGTTTCATCTCTATATAATGTTGCTTAACAGCAAATTTTTTTCATTTCTAAGCTCATTATGGTGAAGTAAAAAAGAAGTCAAAAGTCAAGGTGGACATTTAACCAGAGAAAGGTAAAACAGAAAGTAAGGGTAGTTTCAAAACCAGGGAAGATGAAATTTACTAAACAGTAATAAATGTGAAAAAAAAGCAGATTATACCATACAATAATCACTTTTTTGTAAGAATGAAGAAGTACACACACAAACACACACACACACACTCACACACACACACACACACACACACACTCACACACGGGAAAGAGAGAGAGTGGAGGGTTCTAAATAAAGTGTACTACTTTATGTAAAGAACATCATGATAAAGCCACTATAGCATTTGATCAGTTCTTCAAATCTGAAAATCAGAAATATCACACATGTAGTTAGTAACCTTAGCTAAAATCGAAACAAAAAATCTTCTATTTTTGTAAAATGGTACTATTTTCTATATTCAAAATTTGAACAGTCCACCCATAAGAAACGTAAACTACCATACACATTTAAAAACATTTTAAAACATAATCTAGCTTCATAAATAGATTAGTTATTTAGTTTTTACTTGTTAGCTAATTTTAAAAGTCTAATGATATTTTAGTAATAATATTTGGTGTTTTTTTTCTTTCCCTAATTTTTCTAAGAGGAGTACCACTGAGTAGCCCTGGCTATAATCACATATAACGAGTAATGTGATTCCACATATGAAATACCAATATCTTATATGCTTAGGTGTATTGTCATGTAACTATAGAGCAATATTTAGAGATTTTTGAAAATATTGGAAAGGGGACAATATTCCCAAGTAAAACAAATATTAGTTTGTGATACCAGAAGAATCCAGTATTTTATTTTTTTTAAATAATTTATTTTTCATTTTCAATAAATACTTGCTACATAGTCATATCTCCAATGAAAAATAAACTCTTCTGAGTTAGCAAAAATTGATAAAAATTTTATAAGAAAAAAGTACCCATTTTGCAGTATTGACATATCTGTGGCAAGTTTAAAAAGAATATTAATCAAAATACAATATCAATATATGCCTATTCTATAACCTCAAAATCTTAACATATGCCTACTCTGGAACATCAATCTAGTCATTGTAAGTTTCCTCATTGCTACTCCCTCCTGCTTCCACCTCTATATGCCCTGATTATAGAATGGTAGCCCATTATGGAACACTTGGTATCAAAACTTTAAAATTCTGTTTGTTGCTGGGCATGTGGTGCACACCTGTAATCCCAGAACTTGGGAGACAGAGGAAGATGTAACTTTGAGTTCTGAGGCTAGCCTGGTCTACATATTGAGTGCCAGAATTGCCAGGGCCACATAGAGAAATGAACCCTGTCTCAAAACACGCCTACCCACTCTTTCCCAGTTCTTTCTATCTTTTTCTTCCTTCCTTCGTTGGGTTGTCTTAACAAAGGGGTGCTAATGCTACTAAACATGCAACACAGGCCAGACCCCTACAACAAGATGGCCCTGGCCCATCAATGGTAGTGTCAAAAGTTTTCTCAACTCTTTGAAGTAGAACTCACTCTCACCTTATGACTAACCATCTTTTTCACTGTGATTGCAAACAGATTTTGCTGAATAGCTAATCAGTTACCATTACCACCAAAAGTAACAGTTACCTTTAAGTAGTAAAAAAAAAATTCAGGATGGGTACAGCAGAGGATCAACTGAGAATGACAAAACATTAGTACACAGAACTGGCATTTCAAATCGGAGTCAAACATCCAAGGGCTCAAAGCAACTGTTTACTAATATTTGATTTGTACTGCACATGCACAGTAAGACATCATCTATGTTAGCATTTACGCTGTGCTCAGTGCTACAACCACACCAGAGATGAGGTGAAGTGTGGGGGAAGATGTGCATAACTTATATGCAAATGCAATATCATCTTCTCTAGACTTGAGAACCCAGAGTATTGGTACCAGAGTACAGGAATTCCTGAAATTAATCATCCTGAGTAAAGAATGAGGTAGTCAGTTACTATCCTCTGAACCTGCTCTGTTATTTTTATTACAATTATCTTTAGGGTTAGAGACCCAACAACTCACGGCATCATGCTTGCAAGGCAATCATGGCACCGCTGAGCTCTGTCCCTAGCCCTGCCCATTTAATCCTTAGTGCTGGTTAAATGAAACTACAAAGTGTCTTCTGTTCAATTTTCTAACCTATGATAGAACTCTAATGATATAAAAAACACTTGGCAATTAACAAAGTGTTCTGAAAGTGTTTGTCAAAATGTGAGGAGTTCTGTTTTTTCTTCTATCTTGCCAGGTATTTGGACAGGTTAAATTAATCTTATTTATGGAATAATTTCACAATAACCTCTCTTAAATGATTTGTTTTTCTACAAACATCAGTGTATGTACATATATATATATATATATATATATATATATATATATGTGTGTGTGTGTGTGTGTGTGTGTGTGTGTGTGTGTGTGTGATATATACTATAAAATTGTTAGTTGGGTTTTTCTTTTTTATCTTTTATCAAAACAAATTTTGGTAGTAAAATACCTATGTACCATACAAGGAAGCCCAATTTAAAACCAAACCATTTTTACTAGGTAGAAAAATTCTCAAATCACTAACACATTCACATTCTGTGTATTTTCTCATTGTCAACAAATGAATTCAAATGGTTTAAGTTATTTTACCATATAAAGAGAAAAGTGTCTGCAATAATCTTAAACCATGGAGTTAATTTCACCATTGGCTGCCTTCTTCAGAATTTCTTTAATTTCTTCCTTTGATACATAGCAGTAGCTTTTGGGATCGTATTCAAGGTTACATTCTTTCTCAAAAACAAAATGTAATCAATTTCATGTTCACCCCACATAACATCAGATTGGGACTTGTAATAAACTCTTGGTAGATAATTCATTTCATTTATATTAACCTCTTCCACGGGTATTCCCAACTCTTTTTTTAAGCGCCACTTTGCTGCTAATTTTATGCCAATGGCATCATTTTCGTCCAGCTCACCTGGGTTACTTAATAGATGACTGCAGCAACTAGTGGTGAAACAACCTGGAAAGGTAATTTTAGCATCTGATCTCTGCTGTAACAGGAGCTTATTTTCACAAGAGGACACTAAAAGCATGATGTAATAATCCTTTGTTGATGTTTTCATTCAGGTGACAATTTTTCTTGGTGTCAGCCCCAATTTTATTGTCATTTTTATCAGTAAGAATACACATCTCTGCTAGAAGTTGAACCTGTTTTTTATCAAGATGATTGATACTTATTTCAGGCATTGTGACAGAGTGTTCGATCCAACCTAGAATACAAAAATTCCAGTTACAGGTGCTCAGAATCCAGTACTTTAAATAAGGTAAATATAAAAAGGTAATTACATAATAATGACAGAGATTATAGTTGATGTATAAATTTTATTCACTTAAATTACATTATAAAATTTAAAAAGTGGATGATGTTAAATATATTTCTTTCATACATTCATAAATTTAAGAAAATTTATGTAATAAAGTGGATTTTCTTGTTTTTAACAGTAACTTGTACTTGTATAGATTAAAGTATCACCACTTTTAACCTAAGAGTCAAAGGTTAAAAAATCATTTGGAATGGTCCCTAAAAGCACCAGTTAAAAAATGCTGTGACTCTAAAGTCAAATCAACAGGAATAATAGTCACTTGTTTTTTTTTTACTTTATATTATAAAACAAAGATAAATGTACAAATTTTCAGCATTTTAGCATAACAATATAAGAATAATTTTTTTAAGGTTGTAATTAAGTATTTCTGGGTACATATACATACACATATGTATATAGTAACAATAATATAGGAAAAGAGGCTATTATTTTGAGGAGATGGGAGAGAAACTACAAGGGGCTGTAGGGAGGAAGGGGGGTGATACAATTCTATTTTAATTAAAATATATTCTTTTGTTGTTGTTGTTGAACTTCTCACAGTCTGTGACTTGAATCTGGGGTGTTCAATGCTTTTTGGGGTTAGTATCCCATTATCAGTGACTGCATATTATGTCTGTTCTTTTGTGACTGGGTTATGTCACTCAAGATGATATTCTCTAGATGCAACCATTTTCTTAAGAATTTTGTTAAGTCATTGTTTCTGATAGCTGAGTAGTACTCCATTGTGTAAATGTACCACAATTTTTGTATTTATTTATCTACTGAAGAAAATCTGGGTTTTTTCCAGCTTCTGGCTATTATAAATAGAGCTGCTATGAACATTGTGGTGCATGTGTCTTTGTTGTATGTTGGATCATCACTGGGGAAAATGCCCAGAAGTGGAATATCTTGGTCTTCATGTAGTGCTATGTCCAATTATATGAGGAATCACCAGACTGATTTCCAGAGTGGTTGTACCAGTTTACAAACCTACTAACAGTGGAGAAGTGTACCTCTTTCTCCAAATCCTTGCCAACATCTGTTGTCATCTGAGTTTTGGATCTTGGCTAATCTGACTGGTGTGAGGTGGAATCGTGGGGTTTTTAAGATTTGCATTTCTCTGATGGCTAAGGATGTTGAGCACTCCCTTGGATGTTTTTCAGCCATTCAATATTTCTCTATTAAGAACTTTTTGTTTAAGAATCTACCCTATTTATTAATAGGGTTGTTTAATTCTCTATTGTCTAGCTTTTTGAGTTCTTTGTATACCTTGGATATTAGGCCTCTATCTGATATGGGGTTGGTAAAGATCTTTTCCCACTCTGTTGGCTGCCCTTTTGTTTTTTTGACAGTGTCTTTAGCCTTACAGACTTTGCAATCTCATTAAGTCCCATTTGTCAATCTTTGACCTAAGAGTTCGAGCAAATGATGTTTTGTACAGGAAATTTTCTCCTGTGCCTATGAGTTCTACGGTTTTCCCTACTTTCTCCTCCAATATTTTCAGTGTACATGGTTTAATGTGGAGATCTTTGATCCACTTACACTTGAGCTTTGTTAAAGGAGATAAGAAAGGGTCGATTTTCATTCTTCTGCATGCTGAGTGCCAGTTGGACCAAAAAAAAATTGTTGAATAGGCTGTCCTTTTTCCCTGAATGTTTACAACTTCTTTGTCAAAAATCTGGTAACCATATATTTGAGGGCTCATTTCTGGATCTTCTCTTTTATTCCCTTGATCCACGTGCCTATTTCTGTACCAGTACCATGCAGTTTTCAGAACAATTGCCTTGTAATATAGATTGAGGTAAGGGATGGTCATTCCCGCAGATGTTTTCTTGTTGTTGAGGATGGATTTCACTATTCTAAGTCTTCTGTTATTCCAGATGAAATTGCACATTGCTCTCTCAAACTCAATGAAGAACTAGGTTGAAATTTTGATGGGGATTGGATTGAATCTGTAGATTGCTTTTGGTAAGATGGCCATTTTTAAAATGTTGATCCTTCAAATCCATGAGCTTGGGAGGTCTTTATATTTCCTGAGATCTTCTTTTATTTCCTTCTTTAGAGGTTTGAAGTTATTGTCATACACGTCCTTCACTTGCTTAGTTAGAGTCACACCCACCTATTTCATATTATTTGTGACTATTGTAAATGGTATCTTTCCCTTAATTTCTTTTTCCACATATTTGTCCTTTGAATATAGGAAGGGTACTGATTTGTTTGAGTTAATTTTATATCCAGCCACATTTCTGAACTTGTTTATCAGCTGTAGGAGTTCTCTAGTGGAATTTGTGGGGTCCTTTAAGTACACTATCAAATCATCTGCAAATAGTGATGCTTTTACTTCTTCCTTTCCAATTTGTATTTCTTTGATTTCCTTTTGCTGCCTAATTTCTTCAGCCAGGACTTTCAGTTCTCTCTTGAATAGGTGGGAGAGTGTGGGCAGCCTTGTTGAGTCCCTCAATTTAGTGGGATTTCTCTAAGTTTGCCTCCATTAATATTGATGCTATCGATTGGTGTTCTGTATATTGCTTTTATTATATTTAGGTATGGGCCTTAGATTCCTGTTATTTCCAAGACTTTTAACATGAAGTGGTGTTGGAGTTGTGAAATGCTTTCTCAGTATCTAGTGAGATAACCACATGTTTATTTTTTTTTTGAGTTTGTTTATATGGTGGACTATATTGATGGATTTCATTATATTAAACCATCCCTGCATCCCAGGGATGAGGCCTACTTGATCATGGTGAATGATCGTTTTGATGTCATCTTGGATTCGGTTTGCAAGGATTTTGTTGAGTATTTTCGCATCAATGTTCATAAGTGAGATTGGTCTCAAGTTCTCTTGTAGGATCTTTATGTAGTTTAGTTACAAGGGTTATTGTAGCCTCAAAAAATAAGTTAGGTAGTTTTTCATTGGACTCTATTTTGTCCAATAGTTTGGAGTCTATTTGTATGATGTTGTCCATAAATGTCTGATAAAATTCTGAACTGAACCCATCTGCACCTGGGATTTTTTGGTTGGGAGGCTTTTGATGACTGCTTCTATTTCTTTAGGTATTATGGGATTATTTAGATGGTTTACCTGGTCCTGGTTTAACTTTGGTATCTTCTATCTGTCTAGGTATACATCCATTTCCTTCAGATTTTCCAGCTTTGTTGAGTACAGGCTTTTGTAGAAGGATCTGATGATTTCATGAATTTCCTCAGTTTCAGTCATTATTTCTCCATTTTCCTTTGTGATTTTGTTAAATTGGATCCAATTTATTTGCCCTCTAGTTAGTCTGTCTAAGTGTTTACCAATCTTGTAAATTTTCTCAAAGAACCAGCTCTTGGTTTTGTTCATTCTTTCAATAGTTCTTTTGTGTTTCTATTCAGTCTATTTCTGCCCTAAGTTTGATTATTTCTTGCCATCTTCTCCTTTTAGGTGTATCTAATTCCTTTTGTTCTAGAGATTTCAACTGTGCTCTCAGGTTTCTAGTGTATGCTCTCTCCAGTTACTTTTTGGAATCACTCAGAGCTATGAGTTTTCCTCTCAGTATGGCTTTCATTACATCCCATATATTTGGGTATGTTATGTTTTCATTTTCATTGAATTTTTAATTCATTGAAAATCCTTAATTTCCTTTTTTATTTCTTCTTTGACCCTGCTATCATTTAATAGAACATTGTTTAATTTCCATATGTATATGGGCTTTTTGTTGTCTTTGTTGTTATTAAAGACCAGCCTTAGACCAAGTTTATCTGAAAGGATGGATGGGAATATTTCAATTTTCTTGTATCGATTGAGGCTTCTTCTGTGTCAAATTATGTGGTCAATTTTCAAGAAGTTGTCCTGAGGTGCTGAGAAAAAGGTGTATTCTTTAGTTTTAAGATAATATGTTCTATAGATATCTATTAATTCCAATTGGTTCATAGAATCTGCTAGTTTTACAGTGTCCTTGTTCAGTTTCTTTTTCCATTGTCTGTCCATTGCTGAAAGTGGGGAAGTAAATTCTTCTAATATTATTGTGTGGGGTGTAATGTATTTTTTGCTCTTTAGTAGGGTTTCTTTATGAATACGGGTGCTTTTGTAATTGGAGCATATATGTTAAGGATTGAGAGTTCCTCCTGACAGATTTCCCCTGTAATGAGTAAAAAGTGTCCTTCCTTATCTTTTTATTTGATAACCTTTGGTTGAAAATCTACTTTATTCGATATTAGAATGGCCACTCCAGCTTGTTTTTTGGGGCCATATGTTTGGAAGGTTTTTTCCCAACCTTTTATTCTGAGATAGATTTTGTCTTTGTCTCTGAGATGAGTTTCCTGTATGCAGCAAAATGCTGGGTTTTGTTTATTTATCTGGTCTGATAGCCAATATCTTTTATTGCATAATTGAGTCCATTTATGTTAATAGATATCAAGGAATAGTGGTTGCTGTTTCATGCAATTGTTTGTTTGGTAGGTTGAATTATGCCTGTGTGTCTTTCTTCTTTTGGTTTTCTTGCTTAAGAGTTTTCTTGTTTTTACTAAGATTTATTTCCCCTCATTGCATTGGGTTTTCTACGTATAATTCCTTGTACTGTTGGGTTTGTGGTCATGTATTGTGTGAATTTACTTTTGTCTTGGAATATCTTCATCTTGCCATCTATGTTGATTGATAGTTTTTCTGGGTATAGCAGCTTGGGCTGGCACTTGTGCTCTCTCAGTGTCTGCATGATGTCTGTCTAGGCTCTTCTAGCTTTCATAAGTCTCTGTTGAGAAACTGGGTGTGGTTCCGATTGGTCTGCTTTTATATGTTACATGACCTTTTTCCCTTACTGCTTTTAGTATTCTTTCTTTGATTTGGTCATTGGTGTTTTGACTATTATGGGTCGGGAGAAATTTCTTTTATGGTCCAATCTATTTGGAGTTCTGTAGGCTTCTTTTATGCTCATGGTCATCTCATTTTTAAGGGTAGGGATGTTTTCTTCCAGGATTTTTTTGAAGATACTTACTGTGCCACTTAGTTGATATTTTTTGCCCTCTTCCATTCCTATTATTTTTAGGTTTGGTTTTCTTATTGTGTCCTGGATCTCCTGGACATTTTGGGTTAGGAGCTTTTTGGTTTTTGCATCTTCTCTGACTGTTTTATCTGTGATTTCAATGTTGTCTTTGGCCCCCGAAATTCTCTCTTTCATTTCTTGTAGTTGTTGGAAATGCTTGCATGGTGACTCCTGATTCCTTTTTTAGAATTTCTACCTCCAGGGTTGTCTCTTTAGGTGTTTTCTTTATTGTGTTCATTTATGTTTTAAATTCCTTCTTCCATTTTTTCATCTCTTTCGTTCTTTTTTCCTCTAGTTCTTTGTTTTGAGTGTTTTTCTTGTTTCTTCTTTAAAAGCTTCTAATTCTTTATGCTTTTCCTCCTGTTCTTGTATAAGGATCTCTATCATCATTTTGAGGTAGTATTTCATGTCTGAATCTTCTATTTCTGGAGTGTTTGGCATTCTGCTGTTTTTTGTGATTGGAGAGCTGGGTTCTAGTGTTGCCAGGTTTTCTTTGTTTCCCTGGGGTTTGTTCTTTCACTTTTCTCTTGTCATCTTGTTGTCAATGATTGGTTCTCACCTTTCCCTTGTACCTGGCTTCTGTCCCTTGATTGCCACTGTTCCTGGTGGTGGATAGTCCAAGCGCCTGTTGTGCACTCCAGAAACTGCCTGCTGGGAACAGAGGGCCCAATGCCACTGTGTCTTTGGATCCCTGGATCAGGCAGGGCAGGTGCACACTGCCCCGTGTTCCGCTGAGATATCTCTGCACCCTGGCTAGTTGGAATATTTTCTCACCTGGTTCTCGCCAGTGTGTCATGTCTGGGTCTTCGTTCTTACTGGAAACATCACTTGTTATACTTCTACTTTGAAAATGCCTTTGGCCTTATTTATGTATGTATTACTGGATATTTTCTTTACCTACATTTCAAATACTATCCCCTTTCCCACTTTCCCCTCTGGAATCATCCTCTCCTATAATAATTATCTCCCCATATTCCTCCCATCTCCCCTCCCTTGTTTTCCCCTATACTGGGGTATTGAGCCTTCACAGGGCCAAGGACCTCTCCTATCATTGATTCATGAGAAGGCCATCCTCTGCCGCATATGTTGTCTCTCCATGTGACAGGGTAGTTTAGTCTCTGGGAGCTCTGGGGGGGTCTGATTGATTGATATTGTTGTTCTTCCTGTGAGGTTGCTAACCCCTTTAGCTCCTTCAGTCTTTTCTCCACTCCACAATTGGTGACCCTGTTCTCAGTCCAGTGGTTTGTTGAAATCATCTGACTATCATGATGTCAATACAAACACAACTCTCACTCCAACTGGTATAAAAAAAAAGTTTATTTTTTCTGTATTATCAAGACTATCTCACACCCCAAGTGACTGACAATAGAAACAATGTGGGAACATGAATGGTAGCCTGGTCCCTGGTAAAGATAAGGCTAGAAGCCCTGGAGACCCTGAAGGAGAAGTAGTTACTTTGCCTGCTCCAGGGCACCAGGCCCCTGTAACTAGCCATAGGATCCTTAGATTTGTGGCCAGCAGTCACATAAGGGGCAATTTTCCAAGCTCCTCCACATGAGATGAGCAAAAGAGACATGAACTTAAGACACGTAGGCTCAAGACAAATGGCCATTCTAATGATATAGCTAGAGGCCTGAATAGCTCAGCCAATAAGCTTTCCTTCCCAGACATTCCTCCCTGAAAAAGATATTTAATCTCTGTCCTAACTGAGAGGTAGGATATGGTTTAACATATCCACATTCCAGTATGATAATAAATGCATTAAAACCATGGACTGTCTCTTTTTGTCAGGATTCACCATGGATAGTCTGGGAGAAAACCTTTTTCTGAACCACTGTCTAAACTCTCCATGAAGGTCTCTCTGCATTCCAGTTATGAATTCTACCATGCCCAAGCCATCAGACAATCCAAGGACTCTTCCTGAGGGAGCATCTTGAGCTCTCCTTCGTTGCCCTCCCCTCAGCCCCAGGCTAGATCCAGTCAGTGAGTCTCCACTCAGTTCTCAGCTCTTCTGAGGCTCCTGGTGGTGCCTGGGTGTCCAAGAGTCTGAGAACCAGATGACCCTTGCCACTGCACAGGCTCAGGAACTCCCGAGCCATCACCAGATGTCTTCCCTACAGCACAGCACCCACCCTGTGACAGTGTGGGACAAATGCAGTCTGTCTCTTTACATTCTGCCTCCCCAAGTGGCCAGGCCCTGTGTCAGATCAGAGACAGGTCACACAAGCCTACAAAACAAGATTGAGCTTCACAGTTATTGCTTATCCATGTTAGTTGCTTATCTAGTCACAATAACTGGGAAAATGAAACAACCTAATCTTGGATTATTTTGAGAAATAATTTCAAATAACCTTTTCTTCATTTGTTTTCATTTACAAAAGTCAATAATGTAGGAATCTGTTGACTCATAGATGTTCCATATGAATTATTTTGCTTACTTTTATTATTCTCATCATCATCTGAAACAACACAGCTCAGGAAAGATAAATATTATTTTATACAGGAAGATTATTAATAACAAAATAGCTCTAACTGTTACATGTAGTTCTCGTTACAATTTAAATACTTAGGCCTATTTCTGAACAAGTAGAAGTTGTTTTTTTTTTTTTCATTCATTGAATTGCTGCACAGGTGGCAATTAAAAATATACTACATGAGTCACCTTGAAATAGCCAAGAGGCAGGCAGAAGCAGGATTTAAATCTTGGAACTCAGGATAACCTCAAAAAGCAATCCATAATGTAGCTATCGGATTGACCTTAGTAAATGGATACTCAGGAAATAATTGTATATTAATCTTATAAATTAGTTTTCCGTGATAACATGTTCCATGATCTAAATGTCAGGCTTTTATAAATTCAATTCTTTTCATCTTTCTAGGATGGTCCTTGTGGACTATAAGCCTCAGTGAGGAAATTTTCTTCCTAATTTGAAAATCAGCACTATGATTACAGAAAATGGGACTCTAGGCCTAAACATTTTTTCTGTTAGGTTTCCCTGGATCTCAGCTCCTCCAGTTTTCTCTTTTTTATGTTGATGTACCTTCTGACCATTAGTGGCAATTTAGCAATACTGCTATTGCTCAGCACATCACACCATTTACAGACCACCATTCATTTCTTTCTGAGCAACCTGCCATTTTTTGAGATCTGGTTCACCCCAGCTGCAGTCCATAAAGCTCTGGCCATTCTGCTGAGGAACAGCCAGACTATATCATCTTTAGTGTCTTTTGTAGATGTACCTTGCTTTCTCGTTAGATTGCACAGAATACTTTCTCTTGGCAGCCATAATTTATGACTGATACCTTGCCATCTGTTTTTCTCTACACTACCAGGCTATCATGAACAGCCTGATCTCAGTGCCACTGGCACTTAGTTCCAGGATTTGTAATTTCCTGGCAATTTCTCTGCCAGCAGCTTTCATCAACACTTTGCCCTTATGTGGCACACATGCCATCTATAATTTTTTTCTGTGACAATGCACCCTGGATTGCCCCAGCCTTTACATGTATACTGGGAGTAGAGACAGTGTCATTTGATCGCCTTTGTAGTTATCCTGAGTTCCTGGGTCATTCCTCTTCTCTCTTATGCCTACATCACCAGAACCATCCTGGGGATCCCGTTAGCCAGGGGCCACAGAAAAGTATTGTCCACCTGTTCCTCCCACCTCACTGTGGTCCTCATCTGATATGAGACTACAATTTTCCTCCCTGTCTGAACATCCGTCAAAGATGGTTTGCAACTGACTAAAGCTGTTCATGTCCTCAATATAGTGATGACTCCAGCTCTAAATCCCTTCATCTATATACTTCATAACAAACAGGTCAGTGAAATTCTGGTGAAGAAATAGAAGATAATATGAACTTCCTGGAGTAGCAAGGACATATTGCAAAGGCTCACTGTAACTTATACACAAAATGCTACCTTGTAATATATTTTTATTATTTACAGGAATATTTTCACAAAATTTTGCTTCTGATATATATTGGAATAGTTAGAAATGTTTAAATAAAGCTATAACATAAATAAAAATGTAAATCTATTCCAAAACACAATTTCCACAAAATATACTAAAATACTTATGAATTAGAAACTGATAGCCAAAACAAATATTAATTTCACAAGGCTTTGAAAAGAAGCCAAAATATTTCTGCAAAAATGCAGATAAATAGGTGCCTAGAAAGTAGGAAAATACATTGAACAGAAATTCCCTGTGTAGTAATATATAGACATTACAATAGAAAAAATGAATTTATAATTATTACCAAGGCAACAGATTCTAACAACCAATACTTTAAAAAGTGAAAAATAATTAATGTTCCTGTAAATAAAGATCAGCTGATCTTTCTCAATCAATGAAACAGAAGACAGAAATTACTGAAAAGAAATAGATTTATGTATTTTTGTACAAAACTGGGTACAGAAAAATCCTCAGTTCACCTTTCCCATTACAGTAAAGAAATTAAAGAAAACATGAAAACAGAAACAAGAAAAATACATTTGCAAGTTCAGCTGTGATATATGTTTACAGAAATCTAAGTTGTGTTTTGTTTTTCCAGATAATGAGTACTTCCTTTGGAGGTCAGTCTCCTTAGGTATGAGCTATAATTTCCTGGGAGAATACTAATAGATTTGAGCCTCTGTAATAATTGCTCATTTTTCTTATCCAGTCTCAGGGAGGTTGTAGCACTATGTTATCTACTGGTGCAAGTTCACTGGCTTCAGTAAGTGCATCTGTAATAAGAAAAAAATAAAATGTCATGTCTCTATTTGAAAGAAACACCATTTGCCATTTGCTTTTAGAAACTACTTGGAATATCATGAGATAGGAAGAGTGTTAGTGCCAGGAGATCATCCATTAAGAATTCTCTTTTTCAAACAATATTTTGGCTACTGAAGAGATATGCAAGTGACTCCAGGATTTGGGGTGTGTTTTTGAGACATACTCTAGCTGTGGAGTCCAAATCAGTCTCCCACTGCTTTGGTAGCATCATAACTTAATCATTAAATAGGCCACTATTACTAACAATTTTTTCACATGATACCATTTTATATGATGATAATTTAAAGATGTTAAAAGTTTTAAACACTTTTTAAATACTTAGTACTCATAACAATGAAAGTCTAATTATATCCCAGGACTGATAACCATAGATGTTTATATATTATATATATTACATGTATTATATATTATGTATAAATTATAAATGTAAATATTTATTGTGTTATATATAAATATGTTTATTATGTTATATATATCTTGAGGTTAATTGTTACATAAAGACAAAATTTTGCTATCTCATTTTATTTTATTATTTATTTGACAGTACTTTTATTCAGATTTCAAAATAATTTTTACATAAAACTGTATGAATATATTTGTTAGTCAGTACTTGATTTTTTTAAAGGTTTGATAGTATGCATTAAAAACATAATAGTTACAAGGAGCAGAAAGTACATGTAAAGCAAAAAGTAAAATAAAAATAGTCAAAGTTTTCTTGTTGTGCAAAGATTTTTTTTGTTTTGTTTTGTTTTGTTTTCTTTATTTCTTAAATTTCATACAGTCTGTGAGTTATTTCTGGGGCAGTGCGAGCCTCTGGGGTTAGCATCCCATTATCAGAGACTGCATATTATGTCTGTTGTGTTGTGACTGGGTTATCTCACTCAGAATGATATTCTCTAGATACAGCCATTTTCTTAAGAATTTGGTCAAGTCATTGTTTCTGATGGCTGAGTACTTTTCCATTGTGTAAATGTACCACAGTTTTTGTAACCATTCATCTTGTGAAGGACATCTGGGTTCTTTCCAGCTTCGGGCTATTATAAATAGAGCTGCTATGAACATTGTGGTGCATATAACTTTGTTGTGTACTAAGGAGTCTCCGGGGTATATGCCCAGAAGTGGAATAGCTGGGTCTTCAGGTAGTACTATATCCAATTTTCTGAGGTATCGCCAGACTGATTTCCAGAGTGGTTGTATTAGCTTGCAACCCCACCAACAGTGGAGAAGTGTTCCTATTTCTCCGCAGCCTCGTCAGCATCTGCTGTCATCTGAGTTTTGGATCTTGGCCAATCTGACTGGTGTGAGGTGGAATCTCAGAGTTGTTTTGATTTGCATTTCCCTGATGGCTAAGGATGTCGAGCACTTCCTCAGATATTTCTCAGCCATTCGATATTCCTCAACTGAAAATGTTTTGTTTAGCTCTGTGCCCCATTTTTAATAGTGTTATTTGATTCTCTGGTGTTTAGTTTTTTGAGTTCTTTGTATACCTTAGATATTAGGCCTCTATCTGATGTGAAGTTGGTAAAAATCTTTTCCCATACTGTTGGCTGCCATTTTGTTTTCTTGACAATGTCCTTAGCCTTACAGAAACTTTGCAATCTCATTAAGTCCCATTTGTTAATCTTTGACCTTAGAGCTTGAGCTATTGGTGTTTTGTTCAGAAATTTTTCTCCTGTGCCTATATGTTCTAAAGTTTTCCCTACTTTCTCATCTAATAGTTTCAGTGTATCTGGTTTAATGTGGAGATCTTTGATCCACTTACACTTGAGCTTTGTACAAGGAGATGAGGAAGGGTATGTTTTCATTCTTTTGCATGCTGAGTTACAGTTGGACCAGCACCATTTGTTGAATAGGCTGTCCTTTTTTCATTGAATGTTTTTGGCTCCTTTGTCAAAAATCAGGTGACCATATACGTGAGGGCTCATTTCTGGATTTTCTATTCAATTTGATTGATCCACATGCCTATTTCTGTACCAGTACCATGCAGTTTTCAGCACAATTGCCTTGTAATATAGCTTGAGGTCAGGGATAGTGATACCCGCAGATGTTTTCTTGTTGTTGAGGATAGATTTCGCTATTCTAGGTCTTTTTTTGTTCCATATGAAATTGCATATTGATCTTTCCAATTCCATGAAGAACTGTGTTGGAAGTTTGATGGGGATTGCGTTGAATCTGTAGATTGCTTTTGGTAGGATGGCCATTTTTAAAATGTTGATCTTTCCAATCCATGAGCATGGGAGATCTTTCCATTTTCTGAGATCCTCCTCAATTTCCTTCTTTAGAGGTTTGAAGTTCTTGTCGAACAGGTCCTTCACTTGCTTAGTTAGAATCACACCAAGGTATTTCATAGTTTTTGTGACCATTGTGAAGGGTACCTTTTCCCTAATTTCTTTCTTCACATGTTTGTATTTTGAGTATAGGAAGGCTACTGATTTGTTTGGGTTGCTTTTATATCCAGCCACTTTGCTGAACTTGTTTATCAGCTGTAGGAGTTCTCTTGTGGAGTTTATGGAATCACTTAAGTACACTATCATGTCATCTGCAAAGAGTGATGGTTTTATCTCCTCCTTTCAAATTTCTATCCCCTTGATCTCCTTTTGCAGTCTAATTGCTCCAGCCAGGACTTCCAGTACTATGTTGAATAGGTAGGGGGAGAGTGTGCAGACTTGTCGAGTCCCTGATTTTAGTGGGATTTCTTCAAGTTTCCCACCATTAAATTTGATGTTGGCTGTTGGTTTGCTGTATATTGCTTTTATTATGTATAAGTATGGACCTAGGATTCCTGATCTTTCCAGGACTTTTAACATGAAGGGGTGTTGAATTATGTCAAATGCTTTCTCAGCATCTAGTGAGATGACCATGTGATTTTGTTCTTTGAGTATGTTTATATGGTGGATTACGTTGATGGATTTTCTTATATTAAACCATCCCTGCATCCCAGAAATGAAGCCTACTTGGTCATGATAAATAATCGTTTTGATTTGTTATTGGATTCGGTTTGAAAGGATTTTGTTGAGTATTTTTGCATCATTGTTTATAAGTGAGATTGGTCTGAAGTTCTCTTTCCTTGTAGGGTCTTTGTGTGGTTTAGGTACAAGGTTTATTGTAGCCTCAAAAAATGAGTTGGGTGGTATTCCATCTGATTCTATCTTTTGGTATATTTTGGAGAGTATTGGTGTTATATACACAATAAATATCTGATAAAATTCTGCACTGAACCCGTCTGGACCTGGATTTATTTTTTGGTTGGGAGGCTTTTGATGACTTTTCCTATTTCTTTAGGTGTTATAGGGTTATTTAGATGGTTTACTTGTTCCTGGTTAACTTTGGGATCTTGTATCTGTCTAGGAATTCATCCATTTCCTCCAGATTTTCCAATTTTGTGGAGTATAAGTTTTTGTAGTAGGATCGGATGATTTCTTGAATTTCCTCAGTTTCAGTTGTTAGGTCTCCACTTTCCTTTCTGATTTTATTAATTTGTATACTATCTCTTTCCCCCTAGTTAGTCTGGCTATGGGTTTATCAATCTTCTTGATTTTCTCAAAGAACCAACTTTTGGTTTTGTTGATTTTTTCAATGGTTTTTTGATTCTATTTGGTCTATTTCTGCTCTAATTTTGATTATTTCTTGCTGTCTACTCTTTTTGGGTATATCTGCTTCCATGTGTTCTAGGGCTTTTAGCTGTGCTGTCAGGTTGCTGATGTAAGGTCTCACCAGTTTCTTTTTGGAAGCACTTAGGGCTATGAGTTTTCTTCTCAGTACTATTTCATTGCGTCCCATAGTTTTGGGTATGTTGTGTTTTGGTTTTCATTGAATTCTAGAAAGTCCTTAAATTCTTTCTTTATTTCTTCTTTGACCCTGCTATCCTTTAACAGAGCATTGTTCAGTTTCCATGTGTATGTGGGCTTTTTGTTGTCTTTGTTGATGTTAAAGAACAGCCGTAGACCATGGTGAACTTAGAGGATGCATGGGAGTACTTCAGTCTTCTTATGTCGATTTAGGCTCGTTCTGTGTCCAATTATGTGATAAATATTTGAGAAGGTACCATGGGGTGCTGAGAAGTAGGTGTATTCTTTTAGTTTAGGATGATATGTTATATATATATATATATATATATATATATATATATATATATATATATATATTATATTAATTCTAAGTGGTTCAAAGTCTCTGCTAGTTTTGCAGTGTCCTTGTTCAGTTTCTGTTTCCTTAATCTGTCCATTGGTGAGAGTGGGGTAATAAAGTCTCCCACTATTATTGTGTGGGGTGAAATATATTTTTTGAGATATAGTAGGGTTTCTTTTATGAATGTGGGTACTTTTGTATTTGGAGCATGTATGTTAAGAATTGAGAGTTCCTCCTGATAGATTTCCCCGGTAATGAGTAAGAAGTGTCCTTCCTTGTCTTTTTTGATAACTTTTGGTTCTAAATTTACTTTATTCGATATTAGAATAACCACTCCAGCTTGCTTCTTGTGGCTGTTTGCTTGGAAGTTTTTTTTCCCACTCTTTAACTCTGAGATAGTGTCTGTCTTTGTCTCTGAGTTGAGTTTCCTGTATGCAGCAAAAGGCTGGATTTTGTTTATGTATCCACTCTTATAGACTATGCCTCTTTATTTGGGAGTTTGTAGGGAGCCGTTTGTGCTGCACCCAAACATGGTGCCGGCTTCCCGCCGAGAACTCAGCAAACAGAGCTGTTGCCCAGCCAAGAGACTTAATGCGCATGCACCACATAAGTCACAGCCCACCCCCGGGAAATGTGATTGAGCTACAGGAGGATGCACCAATCAGGTAGCAAGGCAAGTCTCCTAGGCATGTATAGCAGTGCATTTTCTCCCCCACGTGAGAGAAGAGGAAGTCAGTGGGGAGATTGCGGGAGACCCCACGTGGAGGAATGGCGGAGAGGCACCACGTGGAGAGGGACCCGATAGGAGAGATTGCGGGAGGTCCTGCGTGGACAGAGACTGGACAGAGAAATCGTTCATGGGGGACTGCGCGTGAGAGGCCGTCTAGACAGTAGAACTCGGTAGGGAGTCCCTGGCTGAGAGAGAAGTTTCCTGCCCAAGAAGCCCCCAGCGCCAAGTGCTGTTCAATAAAGGTTATCTGCAGAAGAGTTTGTTTTGTTGCACGCCTGTTCCTAGCAGTGGGAAGCGTGGGCGTGTGACAGGAGTTCAGTCCACTTATGTTAATAGATATCAAGGTATAGTTTTTTCTGTTTCCTGCCATTATTGCTTTTGTGGGTTGTGTTGTGTCTGTCTCTTTTTCTTCTTTTAGTTTTCTTGTTTAGGAGTTTTTACAAGGCTGTATTTTCCCTCATTGTATTCGGTTTTCCACCTATAATTCATTGTAGTGCTGGGTTTGTGGTCAGATATTGTGTAAATTTTGATTTGTATTGAAATATCTTCATCTCTCCATCTATGGTGATTGATAGTTTTGCTGGGTATAGCAGCTAAGGCTGGCATTATGCTCTCTTTGGGTGTGCATGAATTCTGTCCAGGCTCTTCTAGCTTTCATAGTCTCTGTTGAAAAATTGGGTGTGATTCTGATTGGCCTGCCTTTATATGTTACCTGACCTTTTTCCTTACTGCTTTTAGTATTCTTTTATTGCTTTTGGAAGTGGTGTTTTGACTATTATGTGTCAGGAAGTATTTCTTTTCTGGTCCTACCTCTTTGGAGTTCTGAAGGCTTTTTTTATGCTCGTGGTCATCTCATTCTTGAGGGTAGGGAAGTTTTCTTCTACAATTTTGTTGAAGATATTTACTGTGCCTCTTAGTTGATACTCTTCTCCCTCTTCTATTCCTATTATCCTTAGGTTCGGTCTTCTCATTGTTTCCTGGATTTTCTGGACATTTTGGGTTAGGAGCTTTTTGTTTTTTGCATCTTCTCTGGCTGTTTTTTCTATGTTTACAGTGTTGTCTTCTGCCCCCAAGATTCTCTCTTCCATCTCTTGTAATCTATTGGAAATGCTTGCTTCTGTGCCTCTTGATTTATTTTTTTGGTGTTTTGCCTCTAGGGTTATCTCTTTTAGTGTTTTCTTTATTGTGTCAATTTCCATTTTAATTTTCCTCTTCCATTTTTTCATTTCTTTGGTTCTGTTTTCCTCTAGTTCTTTGAGTTCTTTGAGTGTTTTTTTTTTGTTTTCTCATTAAAAGCTTCTGAATCTTTTTTTTTCCTCCCATTCTTGTTTAAGTATCTCTATCAGCATCTTGAGGTATGATTTCAGGTCTGTGTCTTCTTTTTCTAGAGTTTTCGAATTCCGATGTTTGCTGTTATGGGAGAGCTGGGATCTGGTGTTGCCAGGTTGTCTTGGTTTCCTTGGGATATACTCTTTCGCTTTTCTCTCGCCATTTTGTTATCAGTCATATGTTCTCGCCTTTCCCTTGTATCTGGTCTGTGTCCCTGGATCTCCACTGGCCTAGGTGGCAGATGGGCCCAGCCCTGTTCTATGCCTCAGAGTTGCCGAGTGGGGTTTGCACAGAGGTTCCAAAGTTTTGTTCCTGGTCCCTGGATCAGGCAGGTCAAAAGGTGCGCCCCACGTGTGCACTCTGCAGAGATCTCTCTGCTACCTGGCCGGTCAGATCTCTCACTCACCAGTCTCTCAACTTTAGGAGCTGGTGGTCGGCGTGGTAGATGGGCCTGGCTCTGCTCTGCACCCTGAAGTCGTAGCCGGGTGAAAACAGAAGTTCCAAAGTTCTGTTCCTGGTCCCTGGAGCAGGCAGGTCGGAGGGCGCGCTCTGCGTGCGCACTCCACAGAGATCTCTCTGCTCCCTGGACTCCCAGATCTCTCACTCACCAGTGTCTCAACCCCTAGGGGCTGGCGGTCTGTGTGGCAGATGGGCCGGGCTCTGTTCTGCACTCTAAAGCCGCTTCTGGGTGGAAACAGAAGTTCCAAAGTTCTGTTTTTGGTCCCAGTTTTTCAGCCCTAGGAGCTGGCGGTCCGTGCGGCAGATGGACCGGGCTCTGTTCTGTGCCCTGAAGTTGCCGCCGGGTGGAAACAGAAGTTCCAAAGTTCTGTTCCTTGTCCCTGGATCAGGCAGGTCGGAGGGTGCGCCCCACGTGCGCACTCTGCAGAGATCTCTCTGCTACCTGGCCGCTCAGATCTCTCACTCACCAGTCTCTCAACCTTAGGAGCTGGTGGTCCATGTAGTAGATGGGCCAGGCTCTGCTCTGCGCCCTGAAGTCGCCGCCAGGTGGAAACAGAAGTTCCAAAGTTCTGTTCCTGGTCCCTGGATCAAGCAGGTCGGAGGGTGCGCCCCACGTGCACACTCCACAGAGATCTCTCTGCTCCCTGGCTGCCCAGATCCCCCACTCACCAGTCTCTCAACCTTAGGAGCTGGCAGTCCTTGTGGCAGATTGGCTGGGCTCTGCTCTGTACCCTTGCTATCTCATTTTAAATTTGCAGATCCTTTCTTTTTGTCTTGTCCTCCTGCCATTTTTGACTGCACGAGACATGCTTAAGATCAAGCCAGTCTATATTTCAGTAGGGATGGAGAATAACTTGTATTCTCCAACCCTTAGCTGAAGAGAAGTGTCAGATTATGACTATTAGTGGGAAAGAGGGTCGTTTTTTCTTTTAAATCAGGAGTGTGGTTTGACCTCATTTTTAATATTGTTACAGGTTAAAAATTACAATTAATTAATAACCAGACAATATAATTGCTAATGTATCTTTGTTATTTTTTAAAACACTGAAAGAAGAACACACACACATACATAAGCATATATATACACATGTATATATAACATTTTTACAACTTTCATTTACATAACTGTAATAAAATTAATTTTTCCATAATTAAAAAATATATTCAAAATTTTAATTGAGGTTTTTTCCTTAATGTCTAATTTTTGAGTTCTCTTTGTATTTTTAATATTAGCCATCTATCATATGTGTAGTTGGTGGAAAGTCATCTGTAGGTTGGCTCTTATTTGAAAAACAATGTCTTTTGCTGTACAGAAGCTTGTCTTTCACTGTTAGTTGTTTTGCCTGTGCTAATGTTAATCTTTTCAAAATGTTCTTTCCTGTAAAAATGAGTTTAAGGCTATTCCCTACTTTCTCTTCTACTGGTTTAATATATCTGGTTTTATTTTTAAGGGTTTTGATTCTTTTAGAGTTGAGTTTTGTGAAGGTTGTTGTGTTGAATTTATTCATATTCTTCTACCTTCAGTAACCCAGTTTGAACAGCACCATATTTTTTGATTGTATCTTGTTCCCAG
Organism: Micromys minutus; assembly: GCF_963924665.1. Classification (NCBI taxonomy): domain Eukaryota; kingdom Metazoa; phylum Chordata; class Mammalia; order Rodentia; family Muridae; genus Micromys; species Micromys minutus. Next base: position 107,032,686 of record NC_137971.1, read on the forward strand.
TGTATACTTCTGAATTTTTTTTTACTTAAAAGTTTATTGTCCATAGCTCTGTGGATTTATGTCTCAATGTTAATTTTAATTTCATCAGATTCTGACAAATCAATGAATCAGTATTTGTGCCAATGCCATGCTATTTTTGTTACTATAATTTTGTTATAGTGCTGTAAATAACAGATAGTGATACCTCTCTTACTTCCTTTATTATCTAGAATTGTTTCAGCTAACCTGGACTTTGATTTCATATGAAGCTGAAAGCTACTTTTTAAAAAAAATCTGTAAAGAATTGTGTTGAATTTTTTATGGTGATTGCATTGCTTTTTTTTGAAAAATCAACTATTTTCTCTACATTAAAAAAATAGAACCAGCTATTAATTTTTGCTGAGAAAATGCTTCTTTTGGTGTTTACAACATCAAAATTTCTGAAAATAATTAGAATGATATTACCTGAAATATCTCAATGGAACCACTCCACTGCATTGCTTCTTTAGATTGCATTCAGTAGGATAGCTATAAAGACCTGTAGGTCTAGTAGACCTGAACTCTAAACAAAGAACTACAGGCCAATAAGTAATGTTCATTGAACCTAAATAATCTGCCCCAGGGAAGAACATACAAATTTGTAATTCAGGACCAATTGTCAACCCTAAAGAAATATACAAGTAACATTCTAGTTGTACTTATATACAAGCAAGTTGTATGTATATACTTTGGTATATACCATACATAAACATGCATATGCATAAACATATGCAAGTAACAAGTAATGATAAAATAGGACATAAATTTATTTGGGAATTTTTAAATTGGCTGTTTTATTTACATTTCTAAATTTCCCTTTTCCTGTTTCCTCCCTGAGAACCCCCTATCCCATTTCCCATCTTAGCTGCTTCTATAAGAGAGTTATCTCACCTACCCTTCCAATCCCAACTCATTGTCCTAGCATTACCCTATGCTGGGACATGGAGCCTCCACAGGACTCAGGGCCTCATTTCCCATTGGTGCCAGAATAGGCTACCCTCTGCTACATATGCAGCTGGAGCCATGGGTTAATCCATGAGTACTTTTTGGCTGGTGGTTTAGTCTCTGGGAGGTCTGGGGTATCTGGTTGGTTGATATTGTTGTTCTTTTTATAGGGTTGAAACCCCCTTTAGCTCCTTTAGTCTTTTCACTAACTCCTTCATTGAGGTCCCAGTGCTCAGTCTGATAGTTGGCTGTGAGCAACTGCATCTGTATTGCTCAGGCTCTGGTCCAGCCTCTCAAGGAACAACTATATCATGCTCCTGTCAGCAAGCACTTGTTAGCATGAATTTAAATTAGAACAAAGAGGAGTAAATTGGGTGGTTTGAAAGAAGGAAAGAGAATGGGCAAATAATATAATTACATTAAAGTCTCACATATAAAATGAGTAATTAAATGCAGGGTTATTTTTTTTTTTTTGGTAAAGACACCAAAATTTAACAGTGAAATTATATCAATCTTTATAACCAATTATGTTGAGAATGTCAATATTTAGAAAGTTTAACAATGGAGTTAGAACCTATTCAAATGACTTAGTCTATAATATTAGAGGAAAAACATTCAAACTGCCACAAGAAAACATAAGAAGAATGCTCCAATAGGTTGCTCTACATTCATTTCTGAAAGCACAGTGTATTATAACAGACTAAGGATTTTGAATATTAAAAAAGCCAACCAGCAAGCTAAGTAAGTAGTCTGTGCATTATTAGATTCAATCTAAAAGTTAAATGTCTAATAAAGAACTTTTATTCATAACATGTAAATAGCTAAATTAATAAATATAAAGTAAAAATATTAAATAAAAATAAACAAAAATATATATACAAATATTTAATTTTTAATTATCTATCACCTACTATCTTTAATCTATCAAAGTGAACAAATTCATGCCCAAAAGGTGTGTGAAGACTCTTCAAAATCAACAATTATTGAGGAACTGTAAGGTAAAACTAGAAAGAGATGTAACCTTCATAATTGTTACCTCATCTATTTTCAGAAAGAAGAAAATATGAAGTGTTCAATAGAGCTGATTAAAATTTTTTTCCTCTCTAACTTTTGAAGTATTAACTAGTGCAGCCATGTTGGAACATATTATGGAGTTTACTCAATGCTGTAATTGTATGATAATTTCAAAAAAATCAAAGATGTAATAAAAATAAATTGATAAACCAGTACTTTCATGATGGACATATATTAAAGGAACAGTGCAAAATTATCAGAGAAATTTCTTCAGCACCATGCAAACTTTAGTATCATTCAAATAGATAATGTATAAAACAAATAAAATATAAAATAAAACAAAGTTCATGATATATAAAGGAAATCTACTATATATATGTATCATATCTCTCTCTCTCTCTCTCTCTGTCTCTCTCTCTCTCTCTCTCTCTCTCTCTCTCTCTATATATATATATATATATATATATATATATATATATATATATAATTTACCTATTACCTATTTTTCTGTCCTTCCGTTACTATCAACTTATCATCTATCTATCTATCTATCTATCTATCTATCTATCTATCTATCTATCTATCATCTATCTATCTGTCTGTCTGTCTACCTGTCTATCCACCTCTTTCTTTCTATCTATATATCTATCTATATCTTTCAAATTATCTATCACCTTCATATCATGTGTAATTTATAAATAAATGATTCACAAACTTACAATAAAGAAAATATTTTTATTTCCAATAACTAGTATCAACCTAGAACATACTATGATGAATAAAATAAACCAGCCCTGTAAATATGATTATTGTATAACTTTACTCATTAGAAAAAAATTGTAAATTCAAAAATCAATAAATAAAATTATATTGTTGCTAGCATAGGTTGAGATGTTTAAGTATAAGGAGAATTTTTTTCAAAAGGAGAAACATTTGTATTACATGGGAATAATAACTTTATCAGTCATATTGATCACCATCACACTTATAATTAATAATAACACAGTTTCCTCATAAAAACAAAAACAATTAAATATATGAAGACTTTGAAACTCCTTCAGTGCTTTCTGCCTTCCTCAGTTATAAAGCAGACATAGTAAATAGTCATCTTGTGTGTTTCTCTATAGAGACAAATTGTGAAGGAGTTGAAAAAAAGGATAAAAATTAATAAAATGGAGTAAAAGTTTGTGATACCATTAACCTAATTAGAGTCAACCATTAGAATAATGGTGAACTCCCTCAAATAAGCAAATGCCAAAAGGCAATTACTTTCTTTGAAGAATTATGTAATTAGTCATCTTTGCACACAGTATTATAGTTTCAAATGATATTTAACTCAATCTAGCAATTATTTTTAGAAAATCTGATGCATGGTTAAATTATAATGAAAATTTGAAATTAATGTACATTCCAAGATATAACTGTGTGAGTGATCAGTAAAAACAAGTGGGAAATAATTAATGTACTTGCCTGATCTTATGGTCTCCCATAGTTTTCGGGTATTAGCAGAGTGAATCTCTTTTCTACAGGGTTGCAGTACTGTTGGTTTATCTAAACCCATCAATAATTCTTCAGAATGAAGAGAGATGAGATTGAAGCCAACATACATAAAAACTGGCTGAATCTCAATGAAGATGGCTCAGAGGTTAAGACCATTCTTCCAGAGGTCCTGAGTTCAATTCCCAGCAAACACAAGGTGGCTCACAAACATTTGTAATGGGATCTAATTCCTCTTCTGGTGTGTCTGGAGCAAATAAATGTTTTGTTTTGTTTTTTAAACTGGCTGAAGAGGACTAGTAACTTTTATTATTTAAATAACCTAATTTTTAATCCCTTCATATTTTCTAGATAATACAGATAGTTGTCTAATTACAATATCATATTATTATATTTTACTTATATAAAGGAGTACAATGTTAACCTGCTTTTATCATACAAAATATTTATTTCTTTTATGCATTTAAATAATTCTGAAACAAGTTAATTATGTTTACTGGCTCAAAGATAACCATTGTATTAAAGACAAATACTTTAATTCGCGGTGAAATTGAAAACTACATAAAATTTTCATTTCTTGCTCTCATACTTAAAATATAACTGATTAATATTTATAAATAGCATATCCTTATAAATGCTAATCATTTAGTTCAATCAGTCAAGTAGTATCAAATATGTGAGAATGACTAATGCTCACTCAGGCATATTTCCTCTGACATCAAAATTAGAATAAACCTATATGTAAAACATGAAAATTCATATTCACCTCATAATAGCTTTTAATAAAACAAGTGTTAAATAAATGGACTTGTTGTGACATTAACATGATTCTTACCCATGAAGAAGTATGTTAGTGGAGCTATAGAAAGCATTGGAAAAAATGAGCAGAAGAAATTTTCAATCAATTCATTTCATAAAGGCTATATACTTAGTGTGTTCTGTTATATTCAATTAAAGTACTAATATTTTTCAATGATTTATAGATCCCTGCTTGAGTATTATGAAGGATAATTACAGAACTCTTATGTTGCTTTATTTGTTTAGAATTATTTTTGTATACATTATATTTTTACATAATATTCTGTGTGGGACGTTTTTCATGTTCATAGTCTTACATATGAAAAACAAGATTACTACCACTGAGTTACGTGCTCATTCTAAGTTGTATTGGTAGGGACAGATACTCCCAGACAGTGCCCACCCACTTACCCTTTGAATCAATGGTAACTCTAATGTCTCTCACTAATTAGGACACTACTCTATATTTTTGTGAGATGAAAATCAAAGTCATTCCACTTTATGATATTAATTTAGTTTAGACTTTCTTAATTGTCCCTTTGAGAACCACTTAACCATGAACCACTAAGCAAAGTGGCTCAAGACACTGTCTCTGGGGCAGCCTGGATTTGAATGAGGGCTAGAATTTCTGATGAACAATAAATATGCAGGAACTGATATTCAAGAAAGCATAGACAAGATAACATTAAACTCTGTGTGGATACTATGTGTTTAGTTTTTTTCTGTTAATTTAATACAAGCCTCTACTCTTAAACTTCCCATCTAAGCACTAAAGTGAGTATTTGTGAAAGTTCTATGAAATTGTGAAAGAAATAAGGATATTCATAAGCTAAATAGTGCATTTATTTATTAATTAAACTATGGCATAAAAGAAAATCATCTGTAGATTCTAATTTAATTCAAACAAAGATTTAAAAATAAATTTACTTTTATTATCATTATGACTTTTCTCTTTTTATGTAAATTTTCACAAAATAAGCTGAAAATTTTGCTCAATGCCTTAGAAGACAATCATCAAAATAAAAAAAATATAAAAAAAGAAAAAAAAGAGAGAATAGCATGAGAGTGGAGTTTAAAACATTGCCCATTGATGAATATACTATAAATCATGTGGTTGAAAAACTGCTTTGTGATAAGTCATCAAACTCTTAACTCTTAACTATTAAAACACCTTTCAGAATGAAAAAGATGTGTGAAAAAAAAGATTTTCTTCATTTATTTGATGTAAATTCTACTTGCTACAATGAAGAATGTAGTAAACTCTGGCCTAATACAGGAGCAGGTTAATTATAAATTCAAATAAATTATTTTTTAGATAGATGAGAATGCTTTCCAAGTGTGGAGTATTGTTGAAATTTGCAGAGAAGCACAACAGCCTGAGGTCTCTTATGTTGTTCAACGGTCCCAAAATTTGAGCCTGAAGTGTCTATTAATGCAGAGGGTTTTCCATATATAAGCTCAGGTAAATTTAAGGTGACATACATGATAAAAATGTAGCATAAAGGCAAGACATGTATGTATTGTCACATTGATCATTGTTTTCTTTTTGTTTATGGGGTATGTGTCAAATTCTGTGGAGCAGACTTACATAACATATATCATTCTGGCTGGGTTGGCCTCAAATTTGTTAAAATTACCTGGCTTTATCTTTCTGAGTTTTAATATGATTGGTCTTTATTAGTAGGTGAAGATTATCACATTTTATTTTATTTTTTTAGAACACATCTTTCCTGTCTAGTCAATATCTTAGTTCTTTTTTTTCTTTTTTTAAATTAAATTAAATTTTTTAAAGTTTTTTTTCAAGTTACAATTCCTAAATCCTTTGGGCAAAGAGTTACAACTATATGCTGCTGAAAATGAATGACCTTGACTACAACACTTGACAGAACATAAAAGAAATTTATGTTGTTGTTGTTTTTTTAAAAAACACAAAACATCTTGAATTGTACATAGTCTTTAACTAGTGATCATTCAATTTAGGATTGTTTAAACATGACAATGAAAAAATAACATGGGTCTAGTAAAAGTAGTTTTCTACATTTTCAACTTCTTTTTTTAACAACTTTATTTTAAAAAACAAAGATAAATGTACAGATTTTAAGCATTTTTTGCATAAAAGTATACATTTTTGTCAGTACTTGTTTTATTTTTAAAGGTTTGATAGTGTGATCAAGATTCCACTAGTTACAATGAGCATAAAGTACATGTAAAACAAGATGCAACCTGGAAATAGTCAAAGTTTTCTTGGTGTGTAAAGATTTTTTTTTTACAATGAGCAAACAGGGAGCAGAGAAATATGTTAGTTCTTATTTAACCAGGTTCCCTTTGAAATCAATAATAATGAGTCATCAACCCTCTCTTTCTTATTAAATCACAATGACAGAAGCAAAGATAAGCAAAATGTCACTTTTTAAGCAATGCTTAAGCACTTTTGATTTCACAGTGCTTACTCGAAAATTGTCTAGAATGCAGGTGTCTGAGAGAAATCATTCAGGAATGAGCACATATGAGACAATTTTCTCCATATGATTCCCAATGAATTCTTGAAGACTGCTGTTTTATTTGTGTAGCATCTTCAGTGGGCAGCCTTTTGCAATTGTGCCTATGCCCATTGTAGCAGCAGTGATGTTGGAAATATCTGAAGACAGAAATGTCAGAAATTATGTAGGATAATTGATATCTAAGAATATCATAACTACTAATATCATAAATTATCAATTATATAAAATAAGGGTATTAATCTTAAGTTAATTAAACAGATATTTTTGTGAGTTAAAAAAATTATCACTATGAAATCAATTTTATTTTAATAGCCTGTGTTCTGGTGTCCTTAAATACATGTAGACTTTAAAATTGCCCATCTGGGAAGTGCTTGCTGCTATTTCCTCAGCATTTTGCAGTAATTATTCATAAATGAGGCTGTTTAAGCTACCTTTGTGAGTGGTTATAGATACTGCATGACTTAATTTTTTTCTGATAGATCAACTAATAATGAAAGATAATCACTAGCTAGCTAGCTAAATTAATATATTTCAAAACAAAATAATTGTAATCTAATTATCAGGTCAAAATGAAAAACGTAAATGTCTTTGATGAATTAATCCTCTGTGCTGATATTTGGGATGTTTGTTGAGATCCTTAATGACACAGATTGAGATGCTTGTAGCTAACCATCTGACAGAGCAAAGGGACCCCGAAGGAGGCATTAGAGAAAATACTGAAAAAGTTGAAGAGGTTTGCAACTTCATAGGAAGAACAACAGTATCAACCAACCAAATCCTCTGAGCTCCCAGGAACTAAACCACCAAGCGAAGAGTACACATGGGTGGACACATGGCTCCAGACACATATTTAGTAGGGGATGGCATTGTCTGGCATTAATAGGAGGAGGAATCCTTGGTCCTGCAAAGGTTCATTTCTCCTGTGTAGAGGAATGCCAGGATGTTTAGGTGGGAGTGGGTGGGTTTTAGGAGGAAGCATCCTCATAGAAGCAGCCTGTGTAAAACTGCAGAACCAGAAAGAGGATAACATTTAAAATGTAAATACGTAAACTATCCCCCCAAAGGAAAAACTACATATCACTTCTTCCCTTAGAAGTGTGAATTTTCCCTAGTGACTATCACCAAGATAACTTCTTGGGATATAAAAGTATCTACACATTCAAATGCTTTTATATTCCACAGAAATAAACTGTATCTGTAAAGCTGTCACTGTCTCTTTAGAAAACCAGTTGCCACATCCTGAACATATTTTATACTCTACCCTCTTTACCTATTCATGATTTTACCATTTAACTTTTCTACTCTCTTTGCATCATGATCTTCACAAGATGCTTATTTGTGAAGAGAGTCCACCTGTGTGGCCTCAAAGTAGAAAATGCCAGAAGAAAGAGGATTCTGTATGAAGAAGACATGCAGGAAATATGAAGACCAGTGTCACTGGTAATCATAGTAATATATAAGGGAAGATTGAGTTAAGACCATGTCACAACTAAGGGATTAGCAGACTTAAAATCAAATTAAATGTGTTGTTACTATGCACATTCCTAGAACTTAATATACATATGTATATATATATTACATTTTATAAAATTATTTGATTGCATTTATTATTTAATTAACTCCAAAATGGGGGCATCTATATTATACACATTGCTTAATAACTTAATATGAGGTATAGTAATTAGTAGTAAATATTACATTTAAAAATTGGTCAAAAATGCATGTTCCTTGTAAGCAGTTTAGATTAAGTTATAAGTTATTTCATCATATCCTGCTTTCCTTCTTTTATGATAGTACCCATCCAGTATTTTAAAAATATAGTGAGAAAAAATATCCACTAACTATTAATAATCATTAAGTATTTTGTAATTAATAATTACAAAGTTAATAGGCTAAAATGCAGATTTTGAAAATATTATGCATTGGGACTTTAAATAAAAACAATCTTAATTAGATTTCCATGTGTTCCCACAATTGAGCTAATGTCCCACAGTCAGTTTTAATAATTAAAGAATCTCAGTGAAGTGATGCCTTTCATCTCTATTTAATCAGTTAATACATATTGAGAATTGAAGATAAATTTTATGATTGATCACCACATTTCTGCTCTGAATTTCTATAAGATACATATTTTTTAACTCATAATATTTTCTTTTTATACCTGGTTAATTGCCTATAAACAATGTCTTTCATGGTAGCTTAAATTTATACAATCAATATTTATTTCTTTTGAGGCTGCACAGTATTTCATTGTTTAATATACCATATTGCATTTCTTCATTAATTCATTAGTGGGCAGTTAATTGACTCCAATGAGTTTTTACGATGGATATTGTTGCAATGAACATAAAATTAAGAGCTTTATTTTAGACATTCTGATTTGTTATCAGTAAATATATCCCTGGAATAAGAAATGTTAAAACATCTAGTGATTTCATTTTTACCATATCTTTTTAAATGTTCATGTTATTCTTGGCAACTTATTGATAATTTATATTTTGAAAAAAAAAAGTGCAGAGTTGTTTTTTTATTCCTTGTGTTCACTAAACTCACTGAACATACTATTTTGGTCACAGCTGCACAATGCACTATGACACGTTATTTATATCATTTCCGTCTTGATTCTGATTCATTTCATCAGAGATATAAAGTACTTTCCACATATGTTCTTGAAATTCATAATTCTTTTATGAAGTTTCTGTTCATAACATATGTGAATTTATATAAAATTGTTTGTTTTATTTCTTTTGCCTTGCTTTTGCTTCTTTATGTGTTTAGGGCATATTATCCCCTTTTTACAAAGTGGTGGCTTAAACTTATTTTCCCATGTAATGAGATATCTCATTGTTTAATTATTTCCTTACTTCTTTTTATATATTGATTAATTTGATATAGCATATTGTATCAGTTTATTTCAAGATTGGTAGAAGGAGATTCTGAGCTCATGGAGGCTGTGTGTAATATGTGCGCACGCACACACACACACACACACACACACACACACACACACACACATACTTAAAAATGTGATTATCTTGAATTTAATGGCAACAATTATTTTATGAATTTTATTCTATTTACTCACACCCTGAAATACTATACCAAAACAAACATTTAAATAATTTTATGAGTGTTGGGAGTACAGTGAGTCTATCTTTCTGAAATTCCAGGAATATACAAATCAAAATAGTGTGCTTTCTGTATTTCTCTTAATCATCCTCATTGTAGTTAACCCAACTGGATTTTATGGTTTTAAATATTTTTGCTTATATATTTGTGAAAGAAAGTCATCTATACAACATTATTCATTCAAGCAAATTATTAGAATGTGTGTTTTGTATTATGCTTTTATATTTATAGACTGTGAATAAAAATTATATTGAGACAAGTTGCATGTAGAATGGTAATATTAAAATATTTAATAATATATATTTTCTCCTATTTTATACCTTCAGTTTGTTTAAGTTATCTCTTCGAAGAAAAGAAATCACAGAATGTAATCTGGAGAATAGAGAACATTGTCTGAAAATAAGTATCCCATCATAAAGAAAATTATGCTACAGAATCACACCTCATCAACAGTGAAACACCATATACCCAAAATTGCCACTTATAACAGTGTGTTTAATTCTCCACTGTTCACACTGAGAGAAGTTTTCTGTTTAATTAATCATACACAATGAACTTTAGCATTGTTAGTGAGTTTATGATTTTGGGACTTACTCAAAAGTCTGAACTTCAGGGAATACTTTTCATTGTATTTCTTTGTATCTACCTTGTGGCTCTTTTTGGTAATTTGCTGATTGTTGTTGCCATAATATATAACCCAAACTTGCACATACCTATGTATATTCTACTTCTGGCCCTGGCTGTGGTGGACATAATCTGCACTACAAGCATCATTCCAAAAATGTTGACAACAATGTTAACATCGGAAAATTTGATTTCATATGGGGGCTGCATGTCCCAGCTCTTCTTTTTTACATGGTCCTTGGGAGCTGAGATGGTGCTATTTACTACCATGGCCTATGACCGCTATGTGGCTATTTGCTTTCCACTTCGGTATAGTACTATTATGAACCACTATACATGTGTAGTCTTGCTCAGCATTGTCATGGCTATTGCAATAACCAATTCCTGGGTACACACTGGTCTCATTCTGAGGCTCACTTTCTGTGGGCCGAATACCATTGATCACTTCTTCTGTGAAATACCCCCACTGCTTGCTTTGTCCTGCAGTCCTGTAAGAGTCAATGAGGTGATGGTATACGTTGCTGATATCACCCTAGCTGTTGGAGACTTCACTCTAACCTGCATTTCCTATGGATTTATTATTGCTGCTATTCTCCGCATCCGTACCACAGAAGGCAAGAAGAAGGCCTTCTCTACGTGTTCATCCCACCTCATGGTGGTGTCCCTTTACTATTCTCCTGTAATCTACACCTATATCCGACCTGCATCTAGCTACACCTTTGAAAGAGATAAAGTGGTAGCAGCACTATATACCCTAGTAACTCCTACACTGAACCCAATAGTATACAGCTTCCGGAACAAGGAGATGCAGTCAGGAATTAGAAAAGTATTTGCATGTTTAAAAGGTTAATGATGTCAGAGTAGAATACAGCCTTGGTCCAGTAAAATCACCTTATAAAACCTCCAATACATATCCTTTCTTTTATAAGTACACCTTTACATGTAAGTGTGGTATCTAAAATTGACTTTCTGTTTTAAAAAGCCACAAGGTTTTGGGGGAAATGACCCAGAGTACAATTCATACTGAGCAATATTAATCATGTTAGAATATATAAGCAATATCAGAAAGGTCACTTTAATACTTTAGGGCATCAACTCACATGCTTCCGGTAGATAACAGCAGACACCTGTTCACCAATATAGGCAGAAGTAAAACTGAACATTTCACATATATTCAGATATATTCAGATTTTGGACTTCTAGATGATCTAAAAGTATTTGGAAATTTTTGGGAGGTAATAAACTATTTATTAAAATGTTATAATAAATTTTATTAAAATAAGTGTTTATTTTTATTTTATTACTGAAAACAAAATCCACATATTTGATATATAAGATAGGTAAAGATTGAAACATAAAATGGTCAGGTTGAGATGCTGGGGATATGGATCAATAGACAAGAATGTTTGCTGTGGAAGGATTAAAACCTGTGTATAAATCTCCAGTACAGATATAAAATAGAGACATGGGCACATACACATGTCCTGCAAGAATTAGTAGATAAGGACAAGCAGATCTAATCAGAATAACCAAAATATTCAGCTTTAGATTTAGTGAGAGATTCTAGCCCTATGAAAACATGTTCATAAACATGCAATACAATATATACTCTTTTGATTATAAATTCTATTGGGTAACAACATTGAGAAATGATCATTGGTAGCTTCTGAAATTGACTAAGGACAGAGGAAATTAACAAAATAATAAAACTTTCATAATGTAATATATTTCATTGAAATTGTATGTTTGATATTACATGAGACTGTAAAATTCAACTCTCAGATGATGCATAGTATAATCAATTAGTTTCCTTTAAAATATAAATACAATAATTACAAGGCAATAATTTTTAGGCAGTTTACTAATTAACAGCAAAATAATGTGCTGTTATGTATCTTCATCTTATGAAACAATTACAAATATAATTAGAACAAGACAATCCTTTGTGATGACATTTTAGAAATATTAATTTTAACTGGATAGAAACCCTTTTGTTTTCTATGAATAAACATCATAGAATAAAGATGAATAAAACATCTTCTAATTAAGTGATATACATATGTGGAAAATAGGTTAAAACACTATAAAATAATTCTGATTTGGGATTACTCAATGACACTTGATCATTAACAGGCTTTACTATATGATTTAATAATTATTTTAAGACATTTTCTGAAAATAAATGTAAAATTGAAACATAGTATTTGATTGTCTTGTGAAGTGAAGACATAATTAAATTAATTTTTGCCCAAAATCTTGACTTGATTATAATTGTTTCAATAATGAGGGTATGTGTGTGTATGTGATATATCACTCGCTGATTCTATTTTGTTGTTTGTGTATATGCATATGATTAAAGGCTGGCCAATTTTCACTGGACTACTAATAAGGGGTGTCTCTCCTTCTCCTAGTAGTTAGTGGCAGCCTGTAATTCTTCATCTAGAAGTGAGACTCATGACATAGTCTCTTTTCTATGTTAACAAGCCCATTACTACTGTTGTTATCAGTTCATGTTTATGTAACCATTCTAAGGAAAAAGAGTATTTAACAGTAAGATAGTGGGGAGGGGGACGGCAGGAAAAGGAGGATACATGGGACTGGATAGAAATATGTAGGAGAAAGTAATGTAATTCTATTTTAATTAAAATCTAATTCCATAAAAATATTAAATCTTTTTCTGTATATGTGTAGTTTGCATTTTTGTAAAGGTATTATCTTCATTCTGGTAATATTGCAAAAGAAAATTAAACAAAATGACAATAATTGATTATTGTGTGTGCATTTTTAACAATTGTTTTGTTAATCTTTTATTATTAGAGACAACATTTAAGGTTTTGAGTAAATCTTTGATGTACATGTTTTCCCACAGCCTGGGTGCTGTGGCACTGACAGTGAGAGAATGTCAGGCTTTCATAGTATAAATTTTAATACTATGAAAAAAGTAGATTGATAGTAAAATTGTACTTCTTAATAAAACACATAGAATTTAAGTCAATAATTATTGCATAGATAAATCATATAAAAAGCTAACTCATCCATGGATCATTCAGCATATTTACCAGTATATAAAGCTTGCTACAGTAAGCATTATATTCTATGACTTTGCAATTTTTAAACTTATTTTAAGACATTAGTTTCATTTCTAAAAGAAATAGATGCACGTCCAGAAGACCATCTAATGAGAGCAAAATTTAGTCAGTCAATGATATGGCATCTTTAGCAATAGGTCTTACCACAACATTCTAGAAGGGACCTAAAAACTATGGCCATAGATTTGAGGTTATGGGATATCTACTGAAAATTAGAAACAAAAAACTCTAAGAAAGTTAACTCATATGCAGAACTGAAATTTCTATTTTTATGCCATGGTGTTTTGGAGAGGAATTGTTTTTCTGTTACATATATGTATAGCAAAGCAGCATAAACTCTAATTATATGTCTAGATAGTTTAGGAAATCTCTATATTAGTAAATTTAAGTTTCCTTAGTTTTAATTAATTTGCACTGTATTCTCCATCTATCCTGCACTCAGCTCCTATCCTCATTCATATTTTCTGCTTTTTTATTACCCTTTCCTCCTTCATAGCACTTGAGTTGCAAACTCTGAAAACCCTCACCCCACCATGCAGTATCCCTTTCAAGTTTACTGAGTCCTTTTGGTAGTCTAGTTTAAGCATATATCTGACCATTAAAAGATAGTATCTATTAATAACAAAGAAGCTCCCTGTGCTCAGACTGATGACTAGCTGCAAGCATCCTCATCTGTATTAGTAAGACTCTGGCAGAGCTTATTGGGAGACATCTATATCAGGCTCCTGTCAGCAAGCATCTCCTGGCAACAGCAATAATGCTTGGGTTTGGTGGCAGCATATTGGATGGATCACCAAGTAGGGCAGCTTCTCCTTAGCTTTGTCTTCAGGGTGTGCTCCACATGCTTTTCTGTATTTTCTTCTTTGAGCATTTTGTTTTTCCTTCTAAGAAGGAGTGAAGTATCCAAATTTTGGTCTTACCTTTTTTAAAAGCTTCATATCGTCTGTGAAGTGGTTTTTTTGGGGGGGGGGGGTCCTGTGAGATTTTGGGCAAGTGTCCATTTATCAGTGAGTGCATACTATGTGTGTTCTTTTGTGACTGTGTTACCTCACACATGATGATATTTTTTACTTTCATCCATTGGCCTAAAAATTTCATGTAGTCATTGTTTTAAATAACTGATTAAGTACTCCATTGTATAAATGTACCATATTTTCTGTATCCACTTCTCTATTGAAAGACATCTGGGTTCTTTCTACCTTCTTGCAATTATAAATAAGAATGCTAAGAACATAGTGGAGCATATATCCTTGTTATATATTAGAGCATTTTTGGGTATATGCCCAGACATGGTATAGCTTGGTTAGCACTGAGCACAGTCACCCCCATGGGGAAGTTTGAGAACAAACTGAAGGAACTGAAATAGATTAAAAACCCTACAGGAAGAACAATAATATCAACCAACCAGATACTCCAGAGCTCCCAGGTACTAAATCATCAACCAAAGAGTACACATTGAGAAGCCCATGACTCCAGACACATATATAGCAGAGATGGCATTGTCTGGCATCAAAAGAAGGAGTAGTCCTTGATCCTGTGAAGAGTTGTTTCCCCAGTGTAAAGGAATGCCAGGGTGGTGAGGTGGAAGGGGGAGCATCCTCCTAAAAGCATAGGGAGGAGAGATAGGAATGGGAGAGAGGAAATTATGAAAAAGGGGATAACATTTGATTTATAAATGCACAAAATATCCAAAAATGCAGAATATATATATATATATATATATATATATATATATAAGTATAAATATATATATATATATATATTTCATATAGACACTAGTTTTAGTGATTAATATGTAAACATACTTTCCCCCTATATTTCCTTTAGAATGAAGCAATTTTGGGCTGAAATTTTGGAGGCGGGTGTGTAGCCCATCCTCAATGAAGGCCTTGTTTATACTCTGGGTATAGTATCTACCAAAGTTCTCTCTCTTCTTTGTTGGGTATTTCAGCAAATGTCATCCGCACTAGGTTCTGGAAGCCTCTGGCTCTCCTGGCATCTGAGACTTTCTGGTGTCTATCCCCAGTTCCCCACTCTCCCACTGTTACATACCTCTGTTCAAATTCCTGACACTCAATACATCTCTTCCATCACCTCTCATATCTAATGTGTCTCCTTTTCCCCCCTCCCTATTCTTACTTACTGCCAAGTCCCTCCCTTTATAAATTCTCCATTATTATTTTGTTCCTTCTTGTAAGTAGAACTGAAGCATCCACACTTTAATCTTACTTCTTTTGAGCTCCATATGGTCTGTATCATGGGTATTCAAGTTTTTGTCTAGTATACATCTACTATTGAGTACATACCATGTGTGTTCTTTTGTGACTGAGTCACCTCAGAAAGTAAGGAAATACAGAGACAAAGAGTAAAGCTGAGACTTAAGAAAAGGCTATCCTGAGACTGCCCCACCAGGATATCCATCCCATATACAGACACCAAACTCAGACACTATTACTGATACCAAAAGGTTTTTGCTGACAGGAGTCTGATATAACTGTCTCCTGAGAAGCTTTTCCAGAGCCTGACCAACACAGATGAGGATGCTCCCATACAAAATTGGACTGAGCACAGGGACCCCAATGGAGGAGTTAGGGGAAAGAGCGAAAGACCTGAAGGAGTTTGTAAGCCCATAGAAAGAACAATAATATCAACCAACCAGATACCTCAGAGCTTCCAGGGACTAAACCATCATTGACAGAGTACTTATGAAGGTACCCATAACTCTAGCTGCATATATAGTAAAATATTGTCATATCTGGGATTAATAAGAGGGGAGGCACTGGTTGTGTGAAGGCTCAATACCCCAGTGTAAGGAAATGCTAGAACAGTGAGGTGGGAGAGAGTAGGTGGGTTGGGGAGAGCACCTTCATGAAAGTAAGGGGAGGGGTAAGATAGGAGTTTGTAAAAGTGGAACTGGGAAAGGGGATAACATTCAAAATGTAACTAAAAAATAATAAAAAACAAAAAATTTTAAAAGGTAACAAAAATAATAAAGAATTTGCAGTATTTTTTTATGATTGAACTAAAAAGGATTAAGGGTAAAAATAACAATCTCAATTCATTTACCCTCATATTTCATATTTTATACTTGAATGATATTCCATTGCAGATATGGACCACTGTAGATTTATGCTAAGGCAATACATGATCGGACATGAGAGAGATAAGTTGGGAGCAGGTGGAGGAGCGGAAGTGGAGGCTGAAAGGGAGGAGATTGCTGAAGGAGATGGTGACATACATTTATGATTCTCTCATAAATAAGGTTACTATGAATGTTTTATAAGGGATAGAATTTTTCAAGATCATTTGCTTTATCTAGGTGGGCAAATTATATTTTACCAATTGGATTAGAATGTTTTGGTTTGTTCTTTGATGTGGTGATTTAATTGAGTTCAAAGGGTGTATACGTTAAGCCTGCCACTGAGTTGGAATGTGTGTGTGTAAGTCCTGGTAATAAAACACAAAGGGGAAGTGAGTGAAAACAACACTCCAGGGTGGTCATATTCATTCAGAACAGACACAACAGACATGAATACAGAGAACTGCACCAGAGTTCTTAGAGGCAGCTTGGAGTGCCAAGTGGTGTAAGAACGTATGTGTGCTTAGCTCCACACTGGAGCATTGTCTGCGGAGTGAGACTGCAGGGGCCAAAAAAATTTTAAGCCTTCATTTTAATATTTACCATAACAGATCACATTTGCATTATCAACTCATCAGCTTAACGATATCTAAACAGCCTCCATATCCTGGATATTTTAACTAGAACAGCAGTGAATATGAGTGAGAAAAATTTCTGTGGCAGAATATAGAGAAAAGTTTCGTTTTTTTATTTTTTTGAAAATTACCTATTCTAACTACATATGATAAATCTCAATATTATTTTAATTTGCATATGGATGATTGCTAAGGGTATTGATTATTAAAAATATTTTACCTATCTTAATTCTCTGTATATTTTTTGTCCATATTTTAATATGAACCTCTTCAATTCTTCATGTTCAGTTTTTTTAATTCTCTGTATGTTATACAAACAAGCATTTTGTCAGATAAAACAATACAAATTTTTTCCACTTTAAAAGCTGCCTTTTCACTCAATTTATGATGCCTGTACAAACATAAAATCTTCATCCTCACTAGTTTAGTTTTAGTAGCTTCTCTAGAATAATAAATTCTACAAGTATAGGTGGTACAATATTAATTGTCTGGAGTTTGGATGTCAGCACCCATGTAAGAAGTCAGGAATATTGTGAATGTTACTAAGTACAGATCTGAGAGAACTTCCCAACTGTTCTGGCATTCATGTTTACATGTGCACACTACCCATGCACATATAACATGTTCTTTCACTCTCTACCTCTCTCCCTCCCTTCCTCTCTCTCACTCTTTCTCTCTCTCCCTCTCTCTCTCTCTCTATCACTCTCTCTCTCTCTCTCTCTCTCTCTCTCTCTCTCTCTATCACTCTCTCTCTCTCTCTCTCTCTCTCTCTCTCTCTCTCTCTCTCTGTGTTTGTGTGTGTATTTCTTTCTGTCACACACACACACATACACACACACAAAGATAGAAAGATAGAGAAATAGAGAGATATTTCACACAAAGAATTCTAAAACTATAACAATAGAATCAACAGTATTGTAGTAAGTTGTCGGATTCTATCATATTTTATAACTCATCAATTATTTATAGTGTTTCATGCTATAATGGCAAAACTAGTGCCTAGCAAAATAGAACTGACAATGTGCCAGCATTTTACTATTAAACCTACATTAAATTTTTAAAAGAAACATAATGAAGTTGAGATTGTTAGAGATGTAATGCATGGTTAAGTTTCAAGCACATGTTAAAAATAGTGAATAGAATGTGGATCAAGTTGGGGAAAAAAGAACTTTGAGAATGCATCCCTCCACTAAAACCTGAGTTGGAAAAATTTAAGTTACAAAATCTATGGAACTGACTGGTATTGCAGTATATCATTATATTTTGATAAAAAAGAAATGCATGAATAGTAATGAAAAGATTTACAAAAAGCAGCACTTCCCCCCTAATCAAGACACACAGTATGATGCTCTAACAATGCTATTCATCTTGTGAAAACACTGAAAAGACAGTATAAGCTTAACTGTATAGACTAACATTTTGCTCTCTAGGAAAAAGAAGAAGTTGTATGCAACCATTATTCCCCTTTTTCTTGAAAAAGACATTCATTCAAAGGATATAAATCAGCATGTCTAAAATCTATCTGCATACATTTATTGCAGTGTGTTAACAGCAATTACCACATGGCTTAAGCCTGAATGTTCAACCTAGTATTGATAAATAAATATGATTTGCAATGGTATACTATTCACCCACAATAATAATCAACTATAAATAGTCAATTATATCCATAAACTTAGCAGGTGAGAGACAGATGCAGGAGGCAGATTTCAAGGTCAACTTTAGCTAGATAGTAAGTCTGAATTTGCTCTGGGCCAAATAAGTTTATGTCACAAAATAAGTCTTGTTATTAGAAACATGAAAAAGCCTGGAGGACATCATAATAGTGAAATAAATATGCTCCAATGTAATAAAAAATACCACATGATACCACCAAGTGCAGAGTCTAAAATATTTTATCTCTAAAAGTGTAGAATAATAAATAACAGTGGGATAAAGTTGAAGTTGCAGGTAGAAGAAGTTGAATAGACATTGGTACAAAGACTTATTCTTATAGATAAATAATGAGAAAATTTGGGAGATACATCATACATCAAAGTGACTACCTACTTGTGCTTTAGTTTTTCTTTTTTAAAATTCTCAACAGAAAAATTGTGTTTTTATTACAAAGTTTTGAGAGGCAAATAATTCATTTTTTCTTTGTTTGATTTAGCCATTCTATAATAATTTATGCTTACAAATTCCACCAATAAAATTACTAAATACTATTTAAATTTTACTGCTATAATGAAGCTATTTCTGTTAATCCCAGACAAAGAAAGTTCTAGCTAGGATACTGCAAAAAAGGAGAATTATGCCTCAGTAATAATTTATCAAAGTTCCACTTTGTGTCTGGTTCTCCTCTTCAGTATATCCAAACCTGTAGCACACCAGGCTAGACTAGAGAAAGGGAAGATTAGTTTGAGCAGGTGGGTAAAGTCCAAAGCGTTGGTGGACAGTGAGTATACCAGTTAAATAAACACACACACACACACACACACACACACACACACACACACACACACACACACACACAAACAGCTTGGAAAACTGGTGCCAGAGACCAGCTAGGTAAAACAACAGGTTCCCTAGGGCCTGAGCGAGGATTGAAAGAAAAAAGAGACAGGCAAAATTGTAACATGACTTTGCCTAGTCTGGAGGCTGAAGCCTTGAGGCTGAAGTAAAGCAATGTTTATTAAGTCCTCTTGTAAACTACTTTAATTACATGTAGAAAGATAAGATCAGTCCCACACAATGACCTCCTCACCCCATTCCCCCTATGTAAGAGCATAGACTCTTCCCAGGGTTCTGGTATCTACACAAGAATTAACTACACTCTAGGGTTCTGCAGTCCTAGGCACCATGGTGTTTATACAAGTTAAGTTACAGCTTTGCTAATGACTGTGAATTCTAGAGCTCTGTAATCCATGGTGCCCAGATGTTGGAGAAAGCAGTTAAGCCCTAAATCTCCTAGCTAACAACTGACAAGATTCCTCCCTCTTTGTGCTCAGCCCTCCAGCATTCCATCCCCTTTTATAAGAGACAGCCTAAAAAAATCCTATTCAGACAATTAAAAATAACGGAAGTATAGGAAACATTATTATTCCTTAAAGAGAGAATTCAGCATTGCAGAGACTGTCAGATTGTGGAAAGTCTTAATTATGTTTTTTAAATGAAAAATATCTTTTTACTATTATATTTGTTTTTTTAAAAGACTTTATTTTACAAAACAAAGACAAATGTACAGATTTTAAAAATTTTTTCCTTAAAATTATACATTTTTGTCAGTACTGTTTTTTCAGATATCAAAATAATTTTTACATAAAACTATGTGAATATATTTTTTAGTCAGTACTTGATTTTTTCAAGGGCTTGACAGTATGCATTGAAAACCTAATAGTTACCATGAGCGTAAATTACATGTAAAACAAAACGCAACATGGAAATAGTCAAAGTCTTCTTGTTTTGTAAATACATATTTTTTTTGTTTTCTTTATTTCTTGGATTTCATACAGTCTGTGAGTTGTTTCTGGGGGAGTGCAAGCCTCTGGGGTTAGCATCCCAATATCAGTGACTGCATATTATGTCTGTTGTGTTGTGACTGGGTTATCTCACTCAGGATGATATTCTCTAGATGCAGCCATTTTCTCAAGAATTTGGTTAAGTCATTGTTTCTGGTAGATGAGTAGTATTCCATTGTGTAAATGTACCACAATTTTTGTATCCATTCATCCTCTGAAGGACATCTGGGTTCTTTCCAGCTTCTGGCTATTATAAATAGAGCCGCTATGAACATTGTGGTGCATATATCTTTGGTGTGTATAACAGTGTCTCAGGGGTATATGCCCAGAAGTGGAATAGCTGGGTCTTCAGGTAGTACTATATCCAATTTTCTGAGGTATCGCCAGACTGATTTCCAGAGTGGTTGTATTAGTTTGCAACCCCACCAACAGTGGAGAAGTGTTCCTCTTTTTTCGCAGCCTCTCCAGCATCTGCTGTCATCTGATTTTTGGATCTTGGCCAATCTGACTGGTGTGAGGTGGAATCTTGGGGTTGTTTTGATTTGCATTTCCCTGGTGGCTAAGAATGTCAAGCACTTCCTCAGATGTTTCTCAGCCATTCCGTGTTCCTCAACTGAGAATGTTTTGTTTAGCTCTGTACCCCATTTTTTAATAGAGTTATTTGATTCTCTGGTGTCTAGCTTTTTGAGTTCCTTGTATACCTTGGATATTAGGCCTCTATCTGATGTGGTGTTGGTAAAGATCTTTTCCCATTCTGTTGGCTGACATTTTGTTTTTTTGACGATGTCCTTAGCCTTACAGAAACTTTGCAATCTCATTAGTCCCATTAGCTAATCTTTGCCCTTAGAGCTTGAGCCATTGTTGTTTTGTTCATGAAATTTTCTCCTGTGCCTATGTGTTCTAAGGTTTTCCCTACTTTCTCATCTAATAGTTTCAGTGTATCTGGTTTAATGTAGAGATCTTTAATCCACTTACACTTGAACTTTGTACAAGGAGATAAGAAAGGGTCTATTTTCATTCTTTTGCATGCCTAGAGCCAGTTGGACCAGCACCATTTGTTGAATGGGCTGTCCTTTTTCCATTGAATGTTTACTGCTCCTTTGTCAAAAATCAGGTAACCACATACATAAGGGCTCATTTCTGAATTTTCTATTCTATTCCATTGATCCATATGCCTATTTCTGTACCAGTACCATGCAGTTTTCTGCACAATTGCCTTGGAATATAACTTGAGGTCAGGGATAGTGATTCCCGCAAATGTTTTCTTGTTCTTGAAGATGGATTTAGCTATTCTAGGTCTTTTGTTATTCCATATGAAATTGCACATTGATCTTTCCAGTTCCATGAAGAACCGTGTTGGAATTTTGATGATGATTGCGTTGAATCTGTAGATTGCTTTTGGTAGGATGGCCATTTTTAAGATGTTGATCTTTCCAATCCATGAGCATGGGAGATCATTTTATTTTCTGAGATCCTCCTCAATTTTTTTCTTTAGAGGTTTGAAGTTCTTGTCATACAGGTCCATCACTTACTTAGTTAGAGTCACACCAAGGTATTTCATAGTTTTTGTGACAATTGTGAAGGGTACCTTTTCTCTAATTTCTTTCTCCACATGTTTGTCCTTTGAGTATAGGAAGGCTACTGATTTGTTCGAGTTAATTTTGTATCCAGCCACTTTGCTGAACTTGTTTATCATCTGTAGAAGTTCTCTGGTGGAACTTTTGGGGTCACTCAAGTACACTATCATGTCATTGGCAAAGAGTGATGCTTTTATCTCTTCCTTTCCAATTTGTATCCCCTTGATATCCTTTTGCTGTCCAATTGCTCCAGCCATGACTTCCAGTACTATGTTGAATAGGTAGGGCAAGAGTGGACAGCCTTGTCGAGTCCCTGATTTTAGTGGGATTGCTTCAAGTTTCTCACCATTAAGTTTGATGTTGGCTGTTGGCTTTCTGTATATTGCTTTTATTATGTTTAGGTATGGACCATATATTCCTGTTCTTTACAGGACATTTAACATGAAGGTGTGTTGGATTTTGTCAAATGCTTTCTAAGCATCTAGTAAGATGACCATGTGATTTTGATATTTGAGTTTGTTTATATGGTGGATTACATAGATGGATTTCTTTATATTAAACCATCCCTGCATCCCAGGGATGAAGCCTACTTGGTCATGATGAATGATCATTTTAATGTGTTCTTGGATTAGGTTTGCAAGGATTTTGTTGAGTATTTTTGCATCAATGTTAATAAGTGAGATTGGTCTGAAGTTCTCTTTTCTTGTAGGGTCTTTGTGTGGTTTAGGTATGAGGGTTATTGTAGCCTCAAAAAAATGAATTAGGTAGTATTCCATCTGATACTATCTTTTGGAATATTTTGTAGAGTATTGGTGTTATATCCCCAATAAATGTCTGATAAAATTCTGCACTGAACCCTTCTGGACCTGGGCTTTTTTTGGTTGGGAGACTTTTGATGACTTCTTCTATTTCTTTAGGTGTTATAGGGTTATTTAGATGGTTTACTTGGTCCTGGTTTAACTTTGGGATCTTGTATCTGTCTAGGAATTTGTCCATTTCCTCCAGATTTTCCAATTTTGTGGAGTATAAATTTTTGTAGTAGGATCTGATGATTTCTTGAATATCCTCAGTTTCAGTTGTTATGTCCCCACTTTCCTTTCTGATGTTGTTAATTTGGATACTCTCCTTTGCCCTCTAGTTATTCTTGCTAGGGGTTTATCAATCTTGTTGATTTTCTCAAAGAACCACCTCTTGGTTTTGTTGATTTTTTCAATGTTTCTTTTTGATTCTATTTGGTCTATTTCTGCCCTAATTTTGATTATTTTTTGCCGTCTACTCTTCTTGGGTATATCTGCTTCCTTCTGTTCTAGGGCTTTTAGCTGTGCTGTCAGGTTGCTGATGTAAGCTCTCTCCAGTTTCTTTTTGGAAGCACTTAGGGCTATGAGTTTTCCTCTCAGTACTGCTTTCATTGCATCCCATAGGTTTGGGTATGTTGTGTTTTGGTTTTCGTTGAATTCTAAAAAATCCTTAATTCCTTTTTTTTTATTTCTTCTTTGACCCTGCTTTCGTTTAACAGAGTGTTGTTTAGTTTCCATGTTTATGTGGGCTTTTTGTTGTCTTTGTTGTTGTTAAAGACCAGCCGTAGACCATGGTGATCTGAGAGAATGCATGGGAGTATTTCTATACTCTTATATCGATTGAGGCTCATTCTGTGTCCAATTATGTGGTCAATTTTCGAGAAAGTGCCATGGGGTGGTGAGAAGACGGTGTATTCTTTTACTTTAGGATAATATGTTCTGTACATATCTATTAATTGTAGGTGGTTCAAAGTCTCTGCTAGTTTTGCAGTGTCCTTGTTCAGTTTCTGTTTCCATGATCTGTCCATTGGATTGAGAGGGGTATTAATGTCTTCCACTATTATTGTATGGGGTGAAATGTATTTTTTGAGCTTTAGTAGGGTTTCTTTTATGAATGTGGGTGCTTTTTTATTTGGAGCATATATGTTAAGGATTGAGAGTTTCTCCTAACTGGTTTCCCCGGTAATGAGTAAAAATTGTCCTTCCTTATCTTTTTTGATAACTTTTGGTTGGAAATTTACTTTATTCGATATTAGAATAGCCACTCCAGCTTGCTTCTTGAAGCTGTTTGCTTGGATGTTTTTATTCCCACCCTTTAACTCGGAGATAGTGTCGGTCTTTGTCTCTGATATGAGTTTCCTGTATGCAGCAAAATGCTGGATTTTGTTTATTTATCCAGTCTGATAGCCTATGTCTCTTTATTGGGGAGTTGAGTCCATTTATGTTAATAGATATCAAGGAATAGTTGTTTCTGTTTCCTGCCATTATTGCTTTTGTGGGTAGAGTTGTGTCTGTGTCTTTTCCTTCTTTTAGTTTTCTTGTTTAAGAGTTTTCTTGTTTTTACAAAGCTGTATTTTCCCTCATTGTATTGGGTTTTCCACCTATAATTCATTGTAGTGCTGGGTTTGTGGTCAGATATTGTGTGAATTTTGATTTTTCTTGAAATATCTTCGTCTCTCCATCAATGGTGATTGATAGTTTTGCTGGGTATAGCAGCTTGGGCAGGCACTTGTGTTCTCTTAGAATGTGCATGATGTCTGTCCAGGCTCTTCTAGCTTTCATAGTCTCTGTTAAGAAATCGGGTGTGAGTCTGATTGGCCTGCCTTTATATGTTACCTGACCTTTTTCTCTTACTGCTTTTAGTATTCTTTCTTTGCTTTGGGCACTTGATGTTTTTAGTATTATGTGTCGGGAGGTATTTCTTTTCTGGTCCAACCTATTTGGAGTTCTGAAGGCTTCTTTTATGCTCGTGGTCATCTCATTCTTGAGGGTAGGGAAGTTTTCTTCTATGATTTTGTTGAAGATATTTACTGTGCCTCTTAGTTGATACTCTTCTCCCTCTTCTATTCCTATTATCCTTAGGTTCAGTCTTCTCATTGTGTCCTGGATTTCCTGGACATTTTGGGTTAGGAGCTTTTTGTTTTTTGCATTTTCTCTAGCTGTTTTGTCTATGTTTACAGTGTTGTCTTCTGCCCCCAAGATTCTCTCTTCCATCTCTTGTAATCTATTGGAAATTCTTGCTTCTGTGATTCCTGATTTCTCTTTTAGGTGTTCTAGCTCTAGGGATATCTTTTTTTGTGTTTTCTTTATTGTGTCAATTTCTGTTTTAAATTCCCTCTTCCATTCCTTCATCTCTTTGATTACGTTTTCCTCTAGTTCTTTGAGTTCTTTGAGTGTTTTTCTTGTTTCCTCTTTAAAAGCTTCTGAATCTTTTTGCTTTTTCTCCCGTTCTTGTTTATGTATCTCTATCAGCATCTTGAGGTATGATTTCAGGTCTGTGTCTTCCTTTTCTGGAGTGTTTGGAATTCTGATGTTTTCTGTTATGGGAGAGCTGGGTTCTGGTGTTGCCAGTTTGTCTTGGTTTCCTTTGGATATACTCTTTCGCTTTCCTCTTGCCATTTTGTTTTCAGTGATATGTTCTTGCCTTTCCCTTGTATCTGGTCTGTGTCCCTGGATCTCCACTGGTCCAGGTGGCAGAAGGGTCGAGCCCTGTTCTATGCCTCAGAGACGCCGGGTGGGAACAGAAGTTCCAAAGTTCTATTTCTGGTCCTTGGATCAGACAGGGCAATGCAGGGGGTGCACTTTCCGTGTGCACTCTGCAGAAGTCTCTCTGCTCCCTGGCAGCCCAGGTCTCCCACCCACCAGTTTCTCAGCCTCTAGGAGCTGCTGTTTTGGGTGGCAGATGGGCCAGGCTCTGCTCCCTGTCCTGAAGTCGCCACTGGGTGGAAACAGAAGTTCAAAATTTCTGTTTCTGGTCGCTGGATCAGGCAGGGCAGGGCAGGGTAAGGGAGGGGGTGCACTTTCCGTGTGCACTCCACAGAGATCTCTCTGTTCCCCGGCAGCCCAGGTCTCCCACCCACCAGTTGCTCAGCCTCTACCGGTCTTAATTATTAAAGATTAATATATACTATAAAGAAAATATATAAAACCAGCAACTAGATTATCAGACATTGAATTTAATTTCCTTTCACTCCTCCACCCTTCCTTAATTTCCCAATTTATCTTGGGTTATTACAACCGCAGAGAATTTTCAAAACCTAACAATAACAAATTCTTCTTGTTTTATTTGTACAATGAGATTTATACCCCTCCCATACATTCAGATTTCCCTCAGAGATAATGAATATGATTATATATATATATATATATATATATATATATATATATATATATATATATATATATATATAATTATAACATATTTTAGTATTTATTAGTTCTTAATACACTTATTTGATATTATGGATGAGGAGTATACCATAATGTGCCACATTTTTTCACCCATTATGTGACTAACATTTAGTCTGAAGCAATATATCAACTGATGTGACTGTGTTGCAATAATTTATGCTCAATATATATATATATATATATATATATATATATATATATATATATATATATATGCTCAGCCACTAGATTAAGGTATCCCACAGTTGCTTACTTTTACTAATGAAAATCATGCAGCACTTATCAATATGTCAAAAATTATTTTCAGTTCTAATTAATACTTCAAAAAAAATAATTGATATAGAATCTTATTAAGCAATGGTGTCTCCACCAATAAATTTATTTCAATTCATTTGTTGAGCCTTCAAAATGTGTAAACTCTTCATCCATCAATTTAATGTATCCTTTTTCTTAACCTTTTTGAATAAATTCTTAATTTACTATGGCGTATGTCTTTCATTGCCATGATATATAGTTTCTCCAGATATCTTTAATTAATCCTTAGAGGATTTTTTTATTTAATAAGTAATTAATTCTAAATAATTTTGGAAATTATTTAATTTTTTCCAATACCTTGAAAATGTATATTAAAAGACTTGTAAAAGTTTTCTGCTAATTAGAAAATGATAGAAATGCTTTGTGGTAAGAGGATGCTCATATAAAAGATTGAAAAGGATGATAACTAACGAAACTTGCCTTATCACAGATGTTTTATAGAATAAAGAGTATGTTCCTTTTCATGGTAAGGGAGGTAGATATATGAATAAAATAGTTCATATCAGTCTATCTATCATGAAGATTATTCAAAATGCATTATTCCTGTTAGCATAGAGGAGTAGAGAATATGGTTTTTTCGTGTGTTTGTGTGTGTCTTTAGGTATATATATATCATGCATACACACATATATTAAGATTTATGCATAAATAAAATTTATATGGAATATTTAATAATTAAATATTTTTGGGGAATTGAAAATGTTAAATACTGCAGGTATATTTTTACAGAATATAAAATATTTAATTATATCTGAAGTCAATGAAAATTTTACAATAAATATTGGAGTGCAAAAAGTTTTAAATATTTGAAGTGTGTGCTTATAGTCTAAAGCTATGTTTTTCCATCTGTGAAATCATACTAAAGGAAATCATCATACTTAGGGAAATAAATTTTCTTTGAAAATGTTATATAAACAGTGAATATTCAGTAATAGAAAAGCATGTAGAAATATAAACAAAACAATTAAATAGTTCAACACTACCATCAAAAAAATCACAGTGCAGTTATGTTTCAAGATAATGAATTTAGATAGTACTGTCCTGAATCTCCCAAAATTTTCCAAGCACAGAAGAAATATGTTGAATAACTAGTAAATAGCACTGTGCTGTTCATGAAAATCACAACCAGTCCCAGAAGAAACACAAAACATTTTGCCAAATATTTCTCTTCATTTTAATGTTGCCAAGTTATACTTAAATCAACTGGGGAACTCATTATTGTCAAGTCAGCTAAAGTACATACCCTTAAGTTATTTTTTCATGTCCTCCTGAGATCAAACTGCAAAATTTTGACCATGTAATTGCCTTATTAATTTGTACCTTTTTAATTGTCATAGTGTAACACTCTAACAAGTCCCCTGATAAGCCCAGAGTAAATGCATAGCTGGCAAGCAGTTCTACACCAGAAATTTTTTAATAAATAAAAAATTATTTCATGAAAAAATTATTATCTGTATGTTTTAACCACGAATATTTTAAATTTAAAATCTCACAGTGAGTACATGCACTGGAATATATAGTATTATTAATGATATTTCCATCAATGCAAGGCATTGAAGTATTGGATAATTCTAATAATTTTGCTTTCTCTACTAAAATTATTTGTTTTTCACATTAGTCAATTTGGTATACACTTTCAGTCACTATCATGAAATAGAGCAGAGCACATTGTACCACATATGAATAAAAAATAATATGCTAACCACATTCCACCACTTCTAGAAAAACTTTTTTTTTATGATCTGGCATTAAACCCTTACATATTAAATAGTTTATGTGAATATTTTACATATGTATAAATTCATGTGAGCTTATGTTTGTGTTAGTATGTTTGGTGTTAGAAAACAAATTCAATGTCTTGTCTATAGTAAATACATATTCTGAAACTAGAATGTACCTGGATACAAACTCTATAATTTTATTGCAATTTAGTTTTTCATTTATCAATTCTTTTAGATTTCAGTTCTCAGATGTCTTTTGTAGAATATTTTTTCATAATAA
Source organism: Micromys minutus (assembly GCF_963924665.1). Lineage (NCBI taxonomy): Eukaryota > Metazoa > Chordata > Mammalia > Rodentia > Muridae > Micromys > Micromys minutus. Next base: position 107,061,616 of record NC_137971.1, read on the forward strand.
AAGTAATAAACCTTACTTAATCTTAAGGTTTGCTTTTCTTATCCCCATATAAGAGCTCTACAATGTACACTTAGTTGAGAATTTAATTCATTATTGGGAAAAATCATATATTTTATAGGAGCCATCAAAGATATTACTTTGTGATAGAGTGCATGCTTAGCTTTTCTAGGATGTGTTTTTCATTACTACGTCCTTTAAAAACAAACAAAAATGAAACCAACCATTATAGAGACAGAAGAGCCTAAAATGGTATTACTTTACAACATCTGAAATTATTCACAATGCAAACCTATAGTTTCATATATTAATATGTTCATATATTAAAAATTATATACATAGTAGTTTCATATTAATGTTATGTGCTAAATGTTTATACATTATGCTTCACTTATATATCTGTAAGTTGAGATTCAAAGACACGTCCATGAATGTATGTTTTGCTATAGAAATGTGTTTATATTGGACAGATCTGTATTAAAATGTAGAGGGCTCACATCACTTATTCTGAGAGCACATGAACATGGAAACTTCCAGTAAAATTGTAATAATAGCAAGGAAATAAAATGTGGTAAGAATAGTTAATAATAATTGTTGTACTTTTGAAAATATATAACAGTAGGTATGGTTTCACTAATCATAAAGAAACCATATATATGATAGTGCCCCAATTATTTTTGTAAAATTAGTAATTCTACTATATATTTTATTTCAAAACAGAATATTGTGCATAAAAATATATACAATTTCTAGAAATATAAATACATATAAATTTAACAAAAGATTGCATGCTGCAAATTTGTTGAAAATAACATGAATGTTATGGTGTTACAGGGTCTTGTAGCCTTTGTATCTCAGGTCTGAGGTAGGGCTGTACTAATATTTACCCACAAATGTACAATTATATTTGATTACTTCAGGAATATAAAAAATAATGCATATGAAAATATTTTTGAAGATCATTGAAAGCATTGAGTATGGTTGCACACAAGAGATCCTAGATAAAGAAAAAGTATGAGATTAAGAAATGTGTTTAAAACACCAGTATTGCCAAAGACATTATTCATGTTTCTGTTTTGCCTCATTTGTTTGGGTTGGTTTTAGTGAAGAGTAGGTCCTTAATTATATAGCCTAATGTAGGTTGATGCCAAAGTGATACATGATTGGACAGTAAAGGGTGGGGTAGAGACAAAGCTTTTGTAAGGAAGTACAGAAAAAGAAGAATCAACATAGAGCTGGTGAAAGTGGATTTGGACCTAGGTGATCTTAATAGAAGATAAGTATATATAAATATTTTTAAAAGTTTCTATAGGTCAATTTGTCTTATGTAGGTGGGCAGTTTATATCTTTGTCAATTGGTTATAAGCTTATTGTGTGGATGTATTGTGGACTGAGAATTTAACATATAAATCTGTGTGATACATTATTGATTGTTGAGTCATGATTTGACCAGGCTGTTGAGAATGGCGGGCAGGAAGACAGCTGGGAGGGGGTTTCTTGTGGACCACATCCAAGCAAAATAGCTGGACAGAGCAGTTCCAGCTCAGTGGCCTGCGGTTCTCCTCTAGAGTGCCTCCTGCAGAACCAGACACAGTGAGGATATGTAAGACGAGTGAACACAAATCCATTTTTAATGTTTACTTCAACAAACTAATCTGATTTTTTTTTAACTCATAGTCCTATAGGATTTATCTTCAGAGTGGTGAGATTATAAGAATGAACTAATTACCTTGGCCTTAGGTGTTGCAAAAGTAGAAAGTATATGATTATATGTAATCCAAAGAATAATATTAAAAGATATATTCTGGATTCTATGGTCCATAATTTAAGTATTAGACTAGGTAAAAATCTTTATGTAATTTACTTTTCCCTTAACCTTAGAAGCCTTATATATTTTATCTAGAAATATATAGAAACAATCTACCTTTATACCCATCCAGTCTCCATCAGGGTATGATTTCTTTGTGTATGTGTGAAGAGCAACTAAGAAAAATAGATCACTGCATTGGGCAGGCTTGTGTTTTCTGAAATACAGAGTTCCTTCCACATAGTAGCTAAAGTTATAAACATGAAATACTGTTCTTTTATTCTAGATTCTTAGAGAAAATGGATTGATTAAAATAAGATAAAATCTATTACCAATTATGTTAGCATATTTTAAATGACATTATTCTTATATTGTTTTAAAAATTATGAGCACTTTTATATTAGTTCATGTAAATTATATTTTATACACTTTAAATATGGGGACCCCAATGAAAAAGGTAGAGAAAGGACTCACAGAGTTGAAATGTTTGCAACCTCATGGGAAGAACAACATCACTAACCAACCAAAGCACTGAGGAGGAAAGAGTGATTAGGAGAGGGAGCACCTTCATTGAAGCAAGTTAACTAGGAGGAGTGATTGAATATTTTATTTACTTACATTTCCAATGTTATCCCTGTCTCTGTTTCCCCTTCTGAAACCTATATCCCATCTTCCCTCAATATGTATCTATATGGGCACAGATAATTCATAAACCATGTAAACATTCCCATAACCTCTAAAGAAATAGAAGCAGTCATTAAAATCTTCCAACACAATAAATGAACACAACCAATTTGTTCTATGAAGCCATTCATACCAAAACTATACAAAGACCTAACCAAAAAAAAAAAAAAACAAAAAAAAAAAACAGAACTTCAGAACAATATAACTTTGAATATTAATTTTATCAGTGCAAAAGTACTCAATAAAATTTTTTAAACTGAATCCAAGAACAGATCAAAATTATCATCCTTCATGATGAAGTAATCTTTATACTTGGGATTATTTCAATACATAATAATCCATCAACATAACCCACTATAAACAAACTCAAAGAACAAAAAAAAAAAAAAAAAAAAAAAAAAAAAACCATCATCTCATTCTATGCTGAGAATTTGGCAAAATTCAACATGCCTTCATGATAAAAGTCTTGGAAAGATGAGGAATTTAAGACCCATATCAAAACATAATAATAGCAATATATAGCAAACCAGTAGGCAACATTAAAATAAATGGATAGGAATTTGAAGCAATCCAACTAAATTTGGGGACTAGTACATACTAGTACATCATCTTTTGGGTAGGGGATACTTCACCTAGAATATTTTTTAGTCCAATCTTGTGCCTATTAATTCTGAAATGTCTTTTATTTTAATTGGTGAATAATATTTCACTGGGAAAATGAACTGCGATTTTTGTATACATTCTTCAGTTGAGAGACACTGGATTGTTTCTAGCTTCTCACTATTACAAATAAGGCTGTTATGAACACAAAGTAACACGTGTCCTTATGATATGATGTATCTTTTGGATAAATGCGGAGGAGTGGTAAAGCTAGGTTGTCAGGTAGAACTATTTCTAATTTATCAAGGAACTGGCAAATTGATTTAAAGAATGGTTGTACAAGTCTACAAGTCCATCAGCAATAAAAGAAAGTTTCTCTTTTTTCACATTCTTACCCTCATGTGCTGTCACTTAAGGTTTTGATCTAAGCCATTCTGACTAGTGTAAGATAGAATCCAGGGGTCTTTTGATTTGCATTCCTCTGATGACTAAAAATATTTAGCAGTTCTTTAATTGCTTTTTGGGATTTGGTATTTAAATAATAATGCTTCAGATAATTTTAATCATATTGATTGCTGATAGTATCCAGTCCAGTATCTCCCAGCTATGTAATATAAACCCAGTTGATATGTATGAGATATACTACCTTCTTTTCATGCTGACTCAACAATAAAAAAGATATACTTATGTCATGTTGGGTTTTGAATTAATACCATCTAAATTAGCATCTTATTTGTGTATGACTGTGGACACTCTAGTAATCTAAAAAAAAAGAATAATACCTCAATTTCTTAGTAAAGGTTACTCTTGAGTTTATGGGTAACTTAAATTATGAATGTCACTTATAAAGAGAGACACACATTCAAAGAATTTTGTTGTTAGAATGTTAGGTTCCCTCACTGAAGGAAAAGCATTTATCTTCTCATATATTGTGAGTTAGCACCATTATAGTAAGTAAAGATTCTGATAACCTTGAAGTTAACATTATGGGTGTGCATCCAGTTTAGATATTTTCAGTGATGACACCACAGTGATATCAGAATCTGCAGCCAAGAACTAGAAGAGTACATTCCCATTCAGTGATTCCATTAGTTCCGGTTCAAAAAAGAATAAACACATACAAAAGGCACAAACATACAAATGTCTATTATGAGCACATGAATTAAATTTCTCAGAAATATTTACCAATAAAACCCCAAACCATTATAATGACAGTGAAATATGATTGTATGAACTAAGCAATTTCATTCTGAGAGTCATAGATGAATCTTACGTTCTAATTAGATCTTGTAATAGAGCACAGTAGTATGCCTAAGATGATAATTATATATACTTAGCAAAAGACTGACAATGAAAAGATAAAGTTTAATATACTTTCATTATTATATTCTGAAAAAGATAATGTCTCTGAATGAAAATGTATATCTTAAATTATCAAACAAAATGGAACGTGAAGTAGAAATTATCTTCAAGCCATAAACATGAAGATAGTGTGACATGCTATACCTTACTCTTTATAGTGAAAGCTATCCACAACAAAACATTATAGACATGATTAAAATGATTTATTCTTTTATCAGCTCCTGCAGTCTCAATCCGTGGACACCCAAGTGCTGTACAGTCCCCACAACACTTGGAAATCCAGGCCACCTCTCAGAACACTGGTGCAGTTGACTCCAACACTCCTGTTAATTCTGTCCTGGGTGCATTCTTTCTTCCACTGCCTGGTACAAACATGACTCCAAGCCCCAATAGCTTTCCACGTAGGTTTATATATTAAGTTCTCAATCGACAAACCCTCAACACAATAAGATTATATCCAATGGACAAAATTACAAACTGCCCTTCTATTTGAGACAAAAGACCTATAGAATCATTTAAAATATTCATATCTACCTAGTGCTAATTAAGTCCACCTGGATCCAGAACATTCTTCTTAAGCTTCATCTTGACTTCTCTCCATCTCTTTTTGTCTCCTCTCTCTACTTCCAATTCTTGACCTTCCCACCTATCTCTCTTTTGTTCAATTATGTAACAGCCTAACATAAATGTACAAATCACCTTCTATGTTTACTTAAAAAATAACTTTACCTTTAAATGTAAGCTCTGTACAACTATAACCACTTGAAAATATTTCAAATGACTCTGTTTTAGCAAAGTTAATTAGCTTGGGCAATCTATAAAACTACATTAGTCTTCAACTCTGTCATAAATCTGAGAATATCTAAATATCTAAAAACATAGGAAGCCTAACACAGACAGTTTCTAGAGCTAAGAGAGATTGTAGAGACAAATCTTTACTAGAATTCCCCTTTTAGCAACATATGAGAGAAAGTCTTCAGCCTTCTGGCACAAAAATCACTGATAGACCTTGAAATGTACAAATTTTGAAGGGCTAATAATTTTGGCTTGGCAAAGATTATCAGTAGACTACTCTGCATAATGCTTCCCTTTCTGGACAATATTAATCTGTAGATAAAAGCAGCAGTTTCTGCCCAGTGGCTGTCTAGCCACAAAGTATACTTCACCTAGAGGTAAAAATGTTTTATGTCTTTTTTAAATGCACCAAAGGAGAACTGGAAGAAGCAGATATTTCTCATCAAATTATAATTAACATTAAATATCATATTTTATGAATTTTATGACATTTTGGAAGCCATCTAACTATAAAAAGCATTTCTGAACTGTTAAGTTTTTAATACTCTTGGCCGTTTTTATTGAAATTTCTCCAAATACCCTTTTATTGACTCAGAAATATGAGATTGTTATCCAGTCCTTAACTAGTATTATGTAACAAACTAAAAACAGTGTATAAACCTTAAATCTATATCAAATAAATTCTATAGTGTCGCTCCCAACCTCATCCCACAAGGAAAAGACACAAAATGGCCAGGTTCTTCTCTCAGCAGTTTATTCAGGATTCCTTTCTTGATGCGTTTTTGTGGAGGGGGACCCCCATGCCTGAGAGGCTCTCTCCTTTTATCCTCCCTGCTGTCCACCAGCTGAGGTGTCTTATCATAATTGGTCAGTAATGTGGTGTGATACAGGCGCATGCGCTCTTGGAGTGTTTACTAGTTAGAGAGGGCAGAAGCCAGCGCAATCTTAGGACATGGCCCTTTGACTCCAAATCCAATATGGCTCCCTACACTATAGCACTATAAAGATTATAAAGTTAACTTTTATCAATGACAATGATTTATACAAGTGAAGATGTAGCTTTAGCTTAGTTACAAAAAAAAAGAATGTAAAAATCAATCTTGTTAATTCCTACCTGTAAGATTATGACCACTTCTAAATTCTTCATAAAAACAACCTTACAATAATCAACTGCAACTGCCAAAGTCCAGTGAATTGGACATAGTTCTTCATAGTTTCATCAAGACAAATATATAGACATTGAGAATTTAGAAGTAGGGGACAGAAATGAAGTAGCTGGCTTGGCCTCAAGAAGATATGCCACATTGAGGATTGTTGTATTCTCTGATGTTTAGAGTCAGGCCAGTTCAACATTCTGATGACATGCTTCACCACAGTTGCACATTCTGTAATATATAAAAGAACTCAACAGAAAACATTTTAGTATTGAGATATACTCTGTTGATTTCTCTTGAATTTAGATTTCCGGTGGTCTACCTCTATAAGATCTAAACCATAGAACTTTGGAAGGCACACGGAGCCAAATAACACTTTTTTTTTTTTTTTTTTTTTTTTTTTTTTGCTTTTTTGGGCAATAGTTTTCTTCTGTTTGTGTTTTATTTTTTTTTAATAAATTGAACAACTTTATTTTAAAAAACAAAGATAAATGTACAGATTTTTAAAAATATGAAACATTTCACAAATTTGCATGTCATCCTTGCACAGGGACCAGGCTAATCTTCTCTGTATCTTTCCAGTTTTAGTATATGTGCTGCCAAAGCGAGCACCAAATAACACTTTTTAAAATGTAAAGACAAAGGCTGCTCATACAGGCTGAGCAACTGGTGAGTGGGAGACCTAGACTGCGGGGGAGCAGAGGGATCTCTGCGGAGTGCACACAGAAAGGGCACCCCCTGCCCTGACCTGCCCTGTCCTCCCCGATCCAGTGACCGGGAACAGATCTTAGAAACTTCTGTTCCCACCCGGAGATGACTTCAGGACACAGAGCAGAGCCTGGCCCAACCACCAGCAGGAAAGGTGGCTCCTACAGGCTGAGCTACTGTGACCTGGAACAGATCTTAGGAACTTCTGTTCCCACCCGGAGACGACTTCAGGACGCAGAGCAGAGCCTGGCCCAACCACCAGCCGGAAAGGCGGCTCAAAGGCGGCTCGTACAGGCTGAGCAACTGGTGAGTGGGAGACCTAGGCTGCGGGGGAGCAGAGGGATCTCTGCAGAGTGCACAAGGAAAGGGTACCCCCTGCCCTGACCTGCCCTGTCCTCCCCGATCCAGTGACCAAGAACAGATCTTAGAAACTTCTGTTCCCACCCGGAGACGACTTCAGGACACAGAGCAGGGCCTGGCCCAACAGCCAGCCGGAAAGGTGGCTCAGAGAGGCTGAGCATCTGTGACCAGGAACAGATCTTAGGAACGTCTGTTCCCACCCAGGGCCGACTTCAGGACGCAGAGCAGAGCCTGTCCCAGATGCCACCCGGAACCTGGGCTGCTGGGGAGTAGAGAGATCTCTGAGGAGTGCACGCGGAAAGTGTACCAGGGACACAGACCAGATACAAGGGAAAGGCAGGAACATATCACTGACAACAAAATGGCAAGAGGAAAGAGAAAGAGTATATCCCAAGGAAACCAAGACAATCTAGCAACACCAGAACCCAGCTCTCCGATAGTAGCAAACATAGGAATTCCAAACACTCCAGAGAAAGAAGACACAGACCTGAAAACATGCCTCAAGACGCTGATAGAGTTACTTAAACAAGAAAGGGAGGAAAAGCAAAAAGATTCAGAAGCTTTTAAAGAAGAAACAAGAAAAACACTCAAAGAACTCAAAGAACAAGATGAAAACAGAACCAAAGAAATAAAGGAATGGAAGAGGGAAATTAAAACAGAAATTGACACAATAAAGAAAGCGCTAAAAGAGATAACCCTAGAGTCAGAACACCAAAAAAAGAAATCAGGAGTCACAGAAGCAAGCATTTCCACCAGATTACAAGAAATCGAGGAGAGAATCTCGGGGGCAGAAGACAACATTGCAAACATAGACAAAACAGCCAGAGAAGATGCAAGAAACAAAAAGCTCCTAACCCAAAATGTCCAGGAAATACAAGACACAATGAGACGACCGAACTTAAGGATAATAGGAATAGAAGAGGGAGAAGAGTATCAACTAAGAGGCACAGTAAATATCTTCAACAAAATCATAGAAGAAAACTTCCCTACCCTCAAGAATGAGATGACCACGAGCATAAAAGAAGCCTTCAAAACTCCAAATAGGTTGGACCAGAAAAGAAATACCTCCCGACACATAATAGTAAAAACATCAAGTGCCCAAAGTAAAGAAAGAATACTAAAAGCAGTAAGGGAAAAAGGTCAGGTAACATATAGAGGCAGACCAATCAGACTCACACCCGATTTCTCAACAGAGACTATGAAAGCTAGAAGAGCCTGGACAGACATTATGCACTCCTTAAGAGAGGACAAGTGCCAGCCCAAGCTGCTATACCCAGCAAAACTATCAATCACCATCGATGGAGAGACAAAGATATTTCAAGACAAATCAAAATTCACACAATATCTGACCACAAATCCAGCACTACAACGAATTATAGGTGGAAAACCCAATACAAGGAGGAAAAATACAGCTTAGTAAAAACAAGAAAACTCCTAAACAAGAAAACTAAAGAAAAAAACACAGACACAACTCAACCCAAAAAAGCAAAAATGGCAGGAAACAGAAACAATTATTCCTTGATATCTATTAACATAAATGGTCTCAACTCCCCAATAAAGAGACATAGACTATCAGACTGGATACATAAACAAAATCCAGCCTTTTGCTGCATACAGGAAACTCATCTCAGAGACAGAGACAGACACTATCTCAGAGTAAAAGGGTGGGAAAAAAACTTCCAAGCAAACAGCTCCAAGAAGCAAGCTGGAGTGGCTATTCTAATATCGAATAAAGTAAATTTCCAACCAAAAGTTATCAAAAAAGATAAAGAAGGACACTTTTTACACATTACCGGGGAAATCTGTCAGGAGGAACTCTCAATCCTTAACATATATGCTCCAAATAAAAAATCACCCACATTCATAAAAGAAACTCTACTAAAGCTCAAAAAATACATTTCACCCCACACAATAATAGTGGGAGACTTTAACACCCCACTCTCACCAATGGACAGATCAGGGAAACAGAAACTGAACAAGGACACTGCAAAACTAGCAGAGACTTTGAACCAACTAGAATTAATAGATATATACAGAACATACTATCCTAAAGTAAAAGAATACACCTTCTTCTCACCACCCCATGGCACCTTCTCGAAAGTTGACCACATAATTGGACACAGAACGAGCCTTCATCGATATAAGAAGATTGAAATACTCCCATGCATCCTCTCAGATCACCATGGTCTACGGCTGGTCTTTAACAACAACAAAGACAACAAAATGCCCACATACACATGGAAACTAAACAACACTCTGTTAAAGGATAGCAGGGTCAAAGAAGAAATAAAGAAATAAATTAAGGATTTTCTAGAATTCAACGAAAACAAAAACACAACATACCCAAACCTATGGGATGCAATGAAAGCAGTATTGAGAGGAAAACTTATTGCCCTAAGTTCTTCCAAGAAGAAACTGGAGAGAGCTCACATCAGCAACCTGACAGCACAGCTAAAAGCACTAGAACAAAAGGAAGCAGATATACCCAAAAAGAGTAGACGGCAAGAAATAATCAAAATTAGGGCAGAAATAGACCAAATAGAAACAAAAAAAAAAAAAAAAAAAAAAAAAAACATTGAAAAAATCAACAAAACAAAGAGTTGGTTCTTTGAGAAAATTAACAAGATTGATAAACCCCTAGCCAGACTAACTAAAGGGGAAAGAGAGAGTATCCAAATTAACAAAATCAAAAAGGAAAGTGGTGACATAACAACTGAAACTAAGGAAATTCAAGAAATCATCAGATCCTACTACAAAAACTTATACTCCACAAAATTGGAAAATCTGGAGGAAATGGACGAATTCCTAGACAGATACAAGGTCCCAAAGTTGAACCAGGACCAAGTAAACCATTTAAATAACCCTATAACACCTAAAGAAATAGAAGAAGTCATCAAAAGCCTCCCAACCAAAAACAGCCCAGGTCCAGACGGGTTCAGTGCAGAATTTTATCAGACATTTATTGGGGATATAACACCAATATTCGCCAAGCTATTCCAAAAGATAGAATCAGATGGAATATTACCCAACTCATTTTTTGAGGCTACAATAACTCTCGTACCTAAGCCACACAAAGACCCTACAAGGAAAGAGAACTTCAGACCAATCTCACTTATGAACATTTATGCAAAAATACTCAACAAAATCCTTGCAAACCGAATCCAAGAACACATCAAAACCATCATTCATCATGACCAAGTAGGCTTCATCCCTGGGATGCAGGGATGGTTTAACATAAGGAAATCCATCAATGGAATCCACCATATAAACAAACTTAAAGACCAAAATCACATGGTCATCTCACTAGATGCTGAGAAAGCATTCGACAAAATCCAACACCCCTTCATGTTAAAAGTCCTGGAAAGAACAGGAATCCAAGGCCCATATTTAAACAAAATAAAAGCAATATACAGCAAACCAACAGCCAACATCAAACTTAATGGCAAGAAACTTGAAGCAATCCCACTAAAATCAGGGACTCGACAAGGCTGCCCACTCTCTCCCTACCTATTCAACATAGTACTGGAAGTCCTGGCTGGAGCAATTAGACAGCAAAAGGAGATCAAGGGGATACAAATCGGAAAGGAAGAGATAAAAACATCACTCTTTGCCGATGACATGATAGTGTACTTGAGTGACCCCAAAAATTCCACCAGAGAACTCCTACAGCTGATAAACAAGTTCAGCAAAGTGGCCGGATACAAAATTAACTCAAACAAATCAGTAGCCTTCCTATACTCAAAGGATAAACATGTGGAGAAAGAAATTAGGGAATAGTTACCCTTCACAATAGTTACAAAAACTATGAAATACCTTGGTGTGACTCTAACTAAGGAAGTAAAGGACCTGTATGACAAGAACTTCAAACCTCTAAATAAAGAAATTGAGGAGGATCTCAGAAAATGGAAAGATCTCCCATGCTCATGGATTGGAAAGATCAACATCTTAAAAATGGCCATCCTACCAAATGCAATCTACAGATGCAATGCAATCCCCATCAAAATTCCAACCCAGTTCTTCATGGAATTGGAAAGATCAATGTGCAATTTCATATGGAATAACAAAAGACCTAGAATAGTGAAATCCATCCTCAAGAACAAAAAAACATCTGCGGGAATCACTATCCCTGACCTCAAGCTATATTACAAGGCAATTGTGCTGAAAACTGCATGGTACTGGTATAGAAATAGGCAAGTGGATCAATGGAATAGAATAGAAGATCCAGAAATGAGCCCTCATGTATATGGTCACCTGATTTTTGACAAAGGAGCAGTAAACATTTAATGGAAAAAGGACAGCCTATTCAACAAATGGTGCTGGTCCAACTGGCACTCAACATGCAAAAGAATGAAAATAGACCTGTTCTTATCTCCTTGTACAAAGCTCAAGTGTAAGTGGATTAAAGATCTCCACATTAAACCAGATACACTGGAAATATTAGATGAGAAAGTAGGGAAAACCTTAGAACACATAGGCACAGGAGAAAATTTCCTGAACAAAACACCAATGGCTCAAGCTCTAAGGTCAAAGATTAACAAATGGGACTTAATGAGATTGCAAAGATTCTGTAAGGCTAAAGACATCGTCAAGAAAACAAAACGGCAACCAACAGAATGGGAAAAGATCTTTACCAACACCACATCAGATAGAGGCCTAATATCCAAGGTGTACAAGGAACTCAAAAAGCTAGACACCAGAGAATCAAATAACCCTATCAAAAAATGGGGTAAAGAGCTATACAAATCATTTTCAGTTGAGGAACACCGAATGGCCGAGAAACATCTGAGGAAGTGCTCGACATCCTTAGCCATCAGAGAAATGCAAATCAAAACAACCCTAAGATTCCACCTCACACCAGTCAGATTGGCCAAGATCCAAAACTCAGATGACAGCAGATGCTGGCGAGGCTGCGGAGAAATAGGAACACTTCTTCACTGTTGGTGGGGTTGCAAGCTAATACAACCACTCTGGAAATCTGTCTGGCGATACCTCAGAAAATTGGATATAGTACTACCTGAAGACCCAGCTATTCCACTTCTGGGCATATACCCCAGAGACACTTTAATACACAACAAAAATATATGCACCACAATGTTCATAGCGGCTCTATTTATAATAGCCAGAAGCTGGAAGGAACCCAGATGTCCTTCAGAAGACGAATGGATACAAAAATTGTGGTACATATACACAATGGAATACTACTCAGCCACCAGAAACAATGACTTAACCAAATTCTTAAGAAAATGGCTGCATCTAGAGAAGATCATCCTGAGTGAGATAACCCAGTCACAAAAGAACAGACATAATATGCAGTCACTGATAGTGGGATGCTAACCCCAGAGGCTTGCACTCCCCCAGAAACACCTCACAGACTGTATGAAGTCCAAAAAATAAAGAAAACAAAAACTATACATATATTCATAAAAAAAAAAACAAGTTGCAATTCTTATATATTATCATACCTGAAAATGCAAATTTTAAAAATCAATTGTTTTAATTATTCAGAAACAGTACGTTTCTGGACTATCCAGAGTCCTTTTCTTCCTTTACTTCCTGAAAAGTAACTCGTTGTGGAACAGACACCACAGAAGACTGTTAAGAATCGTTTAAGCCAATAATAGTCATTATTATCCTACTGGTGACTACACTGAGTGTTTAGGATCACAGTGTAGCCTGGATCCTTTTTTTAGGGTATGCTTTTAAGCACAAAGACCATAGTCTGGACTGGCATCCTTCAGCTTGCATGAATATTTAACAAGGAAATGGACCTAAAACATTTTAAAAGAATATTGTATTTATAAACATTCCCAGATACATGGTCTTTTATATATCAGGCTTTTGTTTTCATTTTGGCAAGTGGTACTATTTACATGCTGAGAATGATATTTCAGCATTCATATATTCATATAAGTATCATTCCAAATATGATATTTGGCTGGAATGATATTTCCATCTGAAGACTTAAGCCCTTCAAAGCTCTACAGAGCAGTTAGAGAAAATCAGTCTACAGAATTTGCCATCAACTATTCTCATATAGGTGTAAGAAGGAAAATTTTAATGCTCTGTTTTCATACTTCATGTAAAGAGTTGTGCTGACTTTGTTTTACATGTCTAGGTTATTTTAATCATTTTTCTTACTGAGTAGATGGTTGTCAAACAATTGAAATAACTTCTGTTTTGACTGTTACCTCCCAGAAGATAAATACAATTTCAAAGTTAAATTGTAAATAAGTTTGTTTTTTATTTTATCATTATTAAAAATATTTGATCATTTTGATCTTAGGTAAAAAAAAAATAAATGTAAAGACAAAACTTTGCTCCCAAAATAGTGTCTTCCTTAGTCCACAACTAGAATATTCTGTATCTTGTATTCTTTTCCAGCAAAATAATATAACTACAAAATTCAACACCATACCCATTTTCAAATAATATAAACAAGATAACCTTTGTTAGCCAGCATCTGATGAGCTATGTGGTCCTAGCAGCATAATTCACAAAAAAAACTTACTATCACTTATAAATCAATAAGTAAGCAATTTGTAAAACCAGAACCTTAGTCCAAACTATTTCAATCTGTCCAGCTCTTAGTCTGGAGTGTCAGATCTTCATTTATAAATAACTTCCATAACATGTTTTTGTATTCACTCTGCCTGAGATACTACTTCTATTTTAGTACCTAACTGCAGGTGAAAATTCCCATATGATTCAGGTAAACTCTGTAATTTCTTCTTCTAACAACAAAAAAAAAAAAACTTGACTTGATCATTTATTTTGCATACTATCTTTAAAACAAACAAATCAGTTATTATTGCATTCTATATATAATACTGTAAAACCAGGAATTTAGTCCAAAGTATTTCAATCTGTGTTAACCTGTCTACTCACAGCAGGACACCCACAGCCTGTCAGCAGAGGCTATTTCTTTGTTTCTTTGGTTTTAGACATCACATGACTAAACATGGAGTTGGCCCCTTCTTATTTAGAAAATAAAACAGTCTTTCTATCTCTTAGGCTGAAGCCGTAACCTATTAGTGGACTCTTTCCCCACATTGGTCTCTATCAGTTGCAATAAATATTAAATGAATGGTTTATTCTTTTATGTCCCACCCCCCAGTCTCACTCAGCAGATGCTGCTCTAGTGTGGAACCAATTACACAGATTTTTCCTCTCTTACTACCCTCCCTTCCGCAATTGATTCTATAAGGAAGAACCCCCTACCACCCATCCACTTGACCTCACCACTCTGTTGTTTTCCTATACTGGGGAAACCGAACTTCACAGGACCAAGGGCTATATCTCCTATTGATGCCAGAAAATACCATCCTCTGCTACATATGAAGGAGGAGCATGGGTCCTCACATGTGTACTCTTTGGTTCATGATTTAGTCCCTGGGAGCTCTGGTGATCTGGTTGGTTGATATTTCCATTCATCCTATAGGATTGCAAACCCCTTCAGCTTCATTAGTCCTTTCTCTAATTCCTCCATTAATGTGGCCATGCATGGTCTGATGGTTCACTATAACCTTAGTATGTATCAGTAAGGCTCTGGCAGAATCTTCCAAGAGACATTCATATCAAGCTCCTGTCAGCAAGAAATTTTTAGCATCAACAATAGTGACTGGGTTTGGTGATTGCATATGAAATGGATCCCTAAGTGGGGCAGTCTCTAATGTCCTTTGGTTCAATTTGTGCTCCGCTCTTTGTCACTGTATTTTCTCCCATGATTATTTTTGTTCCCCCTCTTAGGACTGACACAGTCACATTTTTTTCTTCCTTCTTGACCTTTATATAATTTGTGAATTGTATTTTGATTATTCTAGACTTTTAGGTTATATATACTTTTCATTGAGTACATGCCATGTGTGTTCTTTTCCAACTGGGTTGCTTCACTCACCATGCAATTTTGTAGTTCCAGTCATTTGCCTAAGAATTTCAAACGTCATTATTCTTAATAACTGAGTAAGTGTTATACTTCCCCTGTGTAAGTTTACCACATTTTCTGTATCAATTCCTCTGTTGAAGAACATTGAAGTTCTTTCCAGCTTCTGGCTATTATAAATAAGGATATTTCATTGTGATACTTTGGAACCACTTTTGATGTGCCCAAGATTGATAATTCTTGGGTCTTTGAGTATTGCTGTGTCTAATTTTCTGAGCAACCATCAGACTGATTTTAAGATTTGTTGTACCAGCTTGCAAACCCACCAGAATAAGAGTGTTCTTTCTCCACCTCCTGAACAGCATCTTCTGTCACCTCAGTGTTTGATCTTAGGAATTGCTACTGTTGTGAGGTGGAATATGAGTGTTGTTTTGATTTGATTTTCATTAGGTACTTCTAGGCTTTTTTTCCTCAGTTGAGAATTATTTCTTTAGTTCTGTACCCCATTTTTATTGGGTTATTTAATTTTGGAATATCTAACTTCTAGTATCCGTTGTATGTATTTTATATTAGCTAATAATCTGATGTATAATTGATAAAGATCTTTCCCCAATCTACTGGATCCTGTTTTGTTCCCTATTGACAGGATCCTTTATTTTACAGAACTTGGCAATTTTATGAGATCCCACTTGTTGATTCTTGATCTTAGAACATAATCCATTAGTATTCTGTTCAGAAAAATTTCCCCTGTACATATGTGTTTGAGGTTCTTCTCCATTTTCTCTTCTATTAGTTTCAGTATATCTAGTTTTATATGAAGGTTCTTGATACACTTAAATTTGAACATTGTACAAGGAGAAAAATTGATTGATTTGCATTCTTCTATATGCAAACCACAAATTGAGCTAACACCATTTATTGAAATTTTGGCTTTTTTCCAGTGGAAGGTTGTAGCACCTTTGTTAGAGATTAAATGACCATAAGTATGTGGGTTTATTTCTGTGTTTTCAATTCTATTCCATTCACCCACGTAACTGTCCCTGTATTAACATAATAGAGTATTTTTTATATCATAAGTGGTTTCATAAAAGAAATTGGATAGTGTTCCTTCTTTTTCTATTTTGTGGAATAGTTTGAAAAGTATTTTTTTTCATGTGACTATATATTTTTAGTCAGTACTTGATTTTTTTCAAGGGCTTGACAGTATGCATTGAAAACCTACTAGTTACAAGAAGCGTAAAGTACATGTAAAACAAAACACAACATGGAAATAGTCAAAGTCTTCTTGTTCTGTGAATATATGTATATTTTTTCATTTTTTTTATTTCTTGGACTTCATACAGTCTGTGAGTTGTTTCTGGGGAAGTGCAAGCCTCTGGGGTTAGCATTCCACTATCAGTGACTGCATATTATGTCTGTTCTTTTGTGACTGGGTTATCTCACTCAGGATGATGTTCTCTAGATGCAGCCATTTTCTTAAGAATTTGGTTAAGTCATTGTTTCTGCTGGCTGAGTAGTATTCCATTGTGTATATGTACCACAATTTTTGTATCCATTCATCTTCTGAAGGACATCTGGGATCCTTCCAGCTTCTGGCTATTATAAATAGAGCCGCTATGAACATTGTGCTGCAAATATCTTTGTTGTGTATTAAAGTGTCTCTGGGGTATATGCCCAGAAGTGGAATAGCTGGGTCTTCAGGTAGTACTATATCCAATTTTCTGAGGTATCACCAGACAGATTTCCAGAGTTGTTGTATTAGCTTGCAACCCCACCAACAGTGGAGAATTGTTCCTCTTTCTCCGCAGCCTCGCCAGCATCTGCTGTCATCTGAGTTTTGGATCTTGGCCAATCTGACTGGTGTGAGGTGGAATCTTAGGGTTGTTTTGATTTGCATTTCCCTGATGGCTAAAGATGTCGAGCACTTCCTCAGATGTTTCTCGGCCATTCGGTGTTCCTCAACTGAAAATGATTTGTTTAGCTCTGTACCCCATTTTTTAATAGGGTTATTTGATTCTCTGGTGTCTAGCTTTTTGAGTTCTTTGTACACCTTAGATATTAGGCCTCTATCTGATGTGGTGTTGGTAAAGATCTTTTCCCATTCTGTTGGTTGCCGTTTTGTTTTCTTGACGATATCCTTAGCCTTACAGAAACTTTGCAATCTCATTAAGTCCCATTTGTTAATCTTTGACCTTAGTGCTTGAGCCATTGGTGTTTTGTTCAGAAAATTTTCTCCTGTGCCTATTTGTTCTAAAGTTTTCCCTACTTTCTCATCTAATAGTTACAGTGTATCTGGTTTAATGTGGAGATCTTTGATTCACTTACACTTGAGCTTTGTACAAGGAGATAAGAAAGGGTCTATTTTCATTTTTTTGCATGTTGACTGCCAGTTGGACCAGCACCATTTTTTGAATAGGCTTGCCTTTTTCCATTGAATGTTTGTGGCTCCTTTGTCAAAAACCAGGTGACCATATATGTAAGGGCTCACTTCTGGATCTTCTATTCTCTTCCATTGATCCAAATGCCTATTTCTGTATCAGTACCATACAGTTTTCAGCACAATTGCCTTGTAATATAGCTTGAGGTCAGGGATAGTGATTCCTGCAGATATTTTCTTGTTTTTGTGGATGCATTTAGCTATTCTAGGTCTTTTGTTGTTCCATATGAAATTGCACATTGATCCTTCCAATTCCATGAAGAACTGTGTTGGAATTTTGATGGGGATTGCGTTGAATCTGTAGATTGCTTTTGGTAGGATGGCCATTTTTAAAATGTTGATCTTTCCAATCCATTAGCATGGGAGATCTTTCCATTTTCTGAGATCGTCCTCAATTTCCTTTTTTAGAGGTTTGAAGTTCTTGTCGTACAGTACCTTCACTTGCTTAGTTAGAGTCACACCAAGGTATTTCATAGATTTTGTGACAATTGTGAAGGGTACCTTTTCCCTAATTTCTTTCTCCACATGTTTTCCCTTTGAGTCCGTTGGTCGGTTGGTCTAAAAGTAGTGGTGTTTACAACTAATTGATCACAACCAGTTACAAATTTCCATTTTAAATTCCCTCTTCCATTCCTTCATTCTTTGGTTGTGTTTTCCACTAGTTCTTTTAGTTCTTTGAGTGTTTTTCTTGTTTCCTCTTTAAAAGCTTCTGAATCTTTTTGCTTTTCTTCCCATTCTTGTTTAAGTATCTCTATCAGCATCTTGAGGTATGATTTCAGGTCTGCGTCTTCTTTTTAAGGAGTATTTGGCATTCTGATGTTTGCTGTTATGGGAGATCTGGGTTCTGGTGTTGCCAGGTTGTCTTGGTTTTCTTGGAATATGCTCTTTCACTTTCCTCTTGCCATTTTGTTGTCATTGATGTGTTCTCGCCTTTCCCTTGTATCTGGTCTGTGTCCCTTGTTCTCCACTGGTCCAGGTGGCAGATGGGCTAAGCCCTGTTATATGCCTCACAGTCGCAGGTTGGGAAAAGAAGTTACAAAGTTCTGTTCCTGGTCCCTGGATCAGGGAGGGCAGGGCGGGTGGTGTGCTTTCTGTGTGTACTCCGCAGAGATCTCTCTGCTCCCTGGCTGCCCAGATCTCCTACTCACCAGTTTTTCAACCCTTAGGAGCTGGCGGTCCGCGTGGCAGATGGGCCGGGCTCTGTTCTGTGCCCTTATAAATGACATTTCATCTAATGCTGCATATTAAACTTTTGTTCAGGCTCATAGATTGAGTAACATGATAAACATGTTTTTCTCCAGTTTTTCACTTCTTTGCCTTAAAGGCTTCCTTGCTTTTCTGCACTTTGAATGATACCAAGTGTTTAAAGGGAATAAAAGACAAGAAAAACAAAGATGTAGATAAGGTAGTTGATTATTTTTTTAATTTATATTAAACACAGACATGAGAAAAATGATCATTTTAGTGAAAATCTAGACAAGCCATACTACTTCAATTTATTTACCTTTGATTAATAGGTATGGTAGCTGCTAAAATTTAGACAATTCTATCAGTCTTCGATCTGTTTTTATTTTTCTCCTTCATTCCCTAGGGTCTAAGCAATGTTTTTATCTTACTGGTAATGATTTCACTGTCTCTAGAGGAGTATAAATTTTTCATTGTCTATCCTCCTAGTTTTACATTTTTCAGATAAAAGTCTGAAGGATATGTTATGTTTTCTCATGATCCTAAGGTAATACCTATTTTTAGTGACACTTCACATATTTAATATTTTGCTTTTTCCTCCAAACTCATCCTCAAACACAGCATTTATTAGATTTAGTTTTGAAGATTACTCAACATAAAACATTATTATATGCTCCTCTAAATTTTGATAAACCTTATAGTCTGAGACATAGTTGATTTTGTTTTCTAATAATATACCAATGAAAAAAAATTCAAGGTTGAGCAGGATTTTGAAAACGGTAGAATAAATGAAAGAATATTCTCAGAGGAAATGAAGAATAGCGAAGTGCCTTGATTCTCAATTGCTGTGTCTTTAATTTTGGTTTTGTTTTGTTTTGTTTTATTTTTAGTTTTTTGTTTGTTTTTTGTTTTATTTTTGCCAAAATGACCTTAAGAATATAGGAGAATAAAGAATTATGGGGAAGGGTGTCATATAATTATATTGATTGAATTCATAAAACCATACATATAGAGATATAGAATGTTGAGGAAATATAACAATTCAAATCAGCCAATAATGAGATGGTCTAGGAGGATGTGAAGCAAAATTTAAACCAAATTTTCATTAAGTTTGAGGCTTTTAAGTGTCCTGTCATCCAATAGCATGTGACATTCTGCACATTAGAGGAACATTGTGTCTTCCAGGGAGTCCAAGTGGATGATATTTGTAGGCATGCCTCTATTGAATGTTAAGTTCTTGTCAATTGATGCACCCGTGTGTCTCAGTAATTTACACGTTTGAGAATAGCACTGAATTTTTTTTCTGTAATAAACATATTCAGGGTTACAAAATTATAAGGCTCAAAATAAGTCATGCCCAGCAAAATGTTTTTATTTCTTCTAATCATTGAGAGTTAAAAATTGCAAAATAGTTCATGTATATTTCATTACTTTTATAAATACATTTTATGTACATTCAATATTTATCAAATAATACTAATACTAAGAACATGTCTCATGTATACAGGAGATGTATAATCCTGATCATTTATTTATTGTGTTTTAATATAAATTTATGTTAATTAAATATAGGGTTTAAATTTTATTTCACTGATAAGTTTCTATTTATTTCCTAAAATATAATGAATGGTTTTCAAACTAACAATATGTTTTGTTATATATTATATCTAGATGACAGAGTTTACTATTTGTCTATTTAAAGTTAGTTTATCAGTTGTATTTTTCTATCATTATTAAAAGCATAGTAGCAAATTATTAAAAGAACAAAACCAAATAGCTTATGAACATAATCCTAAAATGAATATCAATGTACATGTTAGTTTTTGAATAGAAATGAAATTATATGGTAAAGGGGAGAAACTATGTCTTCCTATAAGACAGTTATAATCCAAACAAGTACAAATTTATTAATAATGTCTAATAAATATGTGGAATAACATTAAATTATTGAACAGCATTTTGTCTTATGAATTGTTAATAATACATTTTATAATATTTTAGACCTTTTTCATGCATATATAGTTTCTGAACACTTAATTTAATAGTACAGTCCTTGCTGTACATAACCAACCTGTATGCTTTACTATTTATAATTTATTATATATATATATATATATATATATATATATATATATATATAATGATAGTGATAATTCACTGTACTTCACAGTAAAACTGTACATTGATTGCTTTAAGTGGCTATCAATTTTACAATATATTTTTCTTTGTTACATATTCTTTACAAATTGGTTATGATTATTTGAGTCTATTTCACTGAACAAAATGTTTCTGTGATTCTTATTGTCTCAAATATTTTTGAGTTTAAACATTAAAGGACAGAAGACCTTGAATTTTTTTTGAAGAATCAAATGTTATACTTCATCATAATTCACTGTCAAAAAGCATATGTCAATACACTGGATGTAGAGAAGTAGCTATAATCCAGTTCTAATTTTTTTTGCTGTAAGTGATACAAAACTTTAGAAATATATTTACTAAGAAATTATAGTACTTAAACCCATGCTTTATGCATTTGCCTTTATCCTGAAAGTATAATCCATTTAATATGTCAGACCAATACTCTGTATCTGCAGTACATCATCAGATGCAATCTTTCAGAAGTAGGAAGGATTTATTGAATATTCTCATATAATTATTCTTCTGAATTTAGGGATTACTGCTTGGTATATAGTTTAACAAACTTGATGTCACATATTCTAACTACTTTGGTTCCTTTCCTGAAAGAAATTACATAGGGAAAATTAATATGTTGCCAAGCAGGCCTTTTCTAAACTTTACAGGCTACAACAACAGTAAGTTTTTTGCTTGGCGAATCAGCCTCAGAGACCCAAGCATCCCGATTAGTTGACTTTGTTGGTGTTTCTGTAGAGTCCCTACCAAATAGGTGCTGCAATCCTTTCTTCTATTTTTCCATTAGAGTTCCACATCCTTTACACACTGTTTTGCTGTGGGTGTGTGTGTTTGTCTGATTCAGCTGCTGGTTGGAGCCTTTCAGATGCCAGCCATACCAGACTTCTCTTTGCAAGTATAACAGAGTATCATTAATAGTGTCAAAGACTGGTGCTTGCACATGGGATTGGTCTCAATTTGGACCAGTTATTAGTTGATTGTCTCCTCAGTCTCTAATCTATGCACTGTCACTGCATTCCTTGTAGAAAGGATACATTTTCAGTCAAAAGTTTGGTAGGTTGATTTGGTGTCCCTGTCGTTCCATTTGGAAACCCTGCCTTGTTATAGGAGGTGGCCTTTTCAGTTTCCCCATACCCAATGCTGTGAGTCAGATGGAAGGATACTCCCAATTGATTCTTGGATATCTCTCTTACCTCAAGTCACTGTCCCTTCCTAGAGATGCCACATACCTCCCCATCCTTATTAGTCACAGAAATCCTTTCATCCTCAAGGCCATATGGCTCTTTCTCATCTCTCCACACCTGATCCTAAATGTCCCATTTCCCTTCCCTGCTTCTCTTTGCTCAGTTTCCTTTCTCCATCAGCCTCTTATGAGTATTTTATTAACCCTTCTAAATAAGATACAAGCATTCATTCTAGTAACTTCCTTAATATTTAGCTTCATTGTGTCTGTGGAATATAGCATGGGTATCCTGAATTTTATCCATAGTATCCATTTATAAGTGAGTACATAATGTGCATGTCATTTTGGGATGGGGTTACATATTCAGAATGATATTCTAAAGACCAAGTTATTTGCTGCAGAACTCATGATATCTTTTTAATACCTGAATAGTATTCCATTGTATAGATGTACCACATTTTTAAAAATTCATTCTTCAGTCGATGAATATTTATGTTGGTTTCAATTTCTGGATATAACAAATAAACCTACTAATTTTTTTGTTATGTATACTCTCCATTTTTATTCCTTTTGTAAGTGCTTTTCTTTGTTTATACTCTTTTTTAAATTGAACAACTTATTTTAAAAAACAAAGATAAATGTACAGATTTTAAGAATTTTTGCATAAAAGTATACAAATAAATTTTTGTCAGTACTTGACTTTTTTAAAGGTTTGATAGTATGCATTAAAATCTTACTAGTTACAATAAGCATAAAGTACATGTAAAACAAGATGTATTTGTTTATACTCTTACCTGCTGTTTCCTCTCTATGTTGTATGCTCTTAACATAGCTGAGTAAGTGTCTTTCTGGTATGTGGGCCATCTTTTGGATATATCCCTAAGAGTGATATAGCTGAGTCTTAAGGTAGAACTATTC
Organism: Micromys minutus; assembly: GCF_963924665.1. Lineage (NCBI taxonomy): Eukaryota > Metazoa > Chordata > Mammalia > Rodentia > Muridae > Micromys > Micromys minutus. The sequence continues at coordinate 107,084,836 of NC_137971.1, forward strand.
CAAGTTTTTTGAGAACCAGACAAATTGATTTAAAAAATTGTTGAACAAGCTTTCATTTGCACTATCAATTGAAGAGTGTTACTCTTGCTCCACACACTTGACAACAGGTGCTATCACTTCAGATATTGATCTTAGCCATTCTGACGGGTATAAAATGTAATCTTAGAGTTGTTTTGATATGCTTTTTTTCTGATTACTAAGAGATTTGAGCATTTCTTCAACTGATTCTTAGAATTTGAGATTCCCCTGTTGAGAACTTCAGTTTATTTTGGTGCCTCATTTTTTAATTTGATTATTTTTGTGGTTAGGATTTAGCTTTCTGAGTTCTTTATATAGTTTGGATGATAACTCTTTGTTTAATGTATGGTTGGTATTCATCTTTTCCTAATCTGTAGGATGCCATTTTGTCCTATTGTTAGTGTGTCCTTTGTTTCACAGAAGCATTTCAGTTTTATAAGGTCCCAAATATTAAATTTTGATCTTAGATACTGAACCATTGGTTTTCCATTCAGGAAATCGTCCACTGTACCCATGCATTCAAGTGCACTTCCCACTATCACCAGAAGTGACCTTTATTGTTGGTGAAATGGTTGAAAAGTAAATGAGGATAATTTGTCAGGTCCTGGGTAGCTGTAAGTAGAATCTCTCTAAATTAAATAGCTCTCTGATGCAACCTGATAAAAATTGTAAATTCAAAAGTATGTAGGTTTTATTTTATTTGAGGGTACTATCCACTGAATAGATTAAGATCCATCTCCATTTTCTGAACACCTTGCCAATGGCACCACAGCCATTAAGCCCTATACAGTACTTAATCATAATTTCCATATCTCAGAAGACAAATTATATTTGTGTATTTAGTTATGAGTTGGAATATGCAATTTGATTGGTAAAATAAAATGGAACTTAAGTGTGTTATTTTTCTCCATTTTCAGCGTTGCTACAATTTAGATATAATACCTACTCAAGTGCTTTTGCACTTTTTATTAAAATTCAGGTTGGCAGAGACTGCTTATGTTATAGTTAGCAGGAAACTTCATGTACTGTCAATGTATATACACCTTTGAAATTGATTACTCCCAATTTATATTATATTGCTTTTCTGATTGACATAGTTATACAGCAAATTTTTGGACTACTCCATTGTCTAGTGTAAATGCAAAGTAAAAACAAATAAATGAAAGAAATCAATGAAACATTTGTATTAAACCCTATTTTTAAAAATTATGAGTTTTTATATTTTTTACGAGTTTTATATTGAAGCTAAAAGTTTCAGATGAACTATTATTTTATAGTCCTTTAATAGTTTCCCGCAACAAGTTTTATGCATTTAACTCCCTGCACCAACAGTTTTAAATATATTCTTTCTCCCTAAATAACCAATCATATGTTCTTTTCAAGAATATTTTGAAGAAGAACATGTGCTTCCCGAGTTATCTTCCAATTGAGAATGGCTAAGGTGACTTGGGTTATAATTTTGAAGGAAACTCTGTCTCCTTATAACACCCAAATATTGCTCATATAGGTAGAATTATGTGGGCATTTTTTCTTTTGCTCTAATGTGGTCTAACTTAGGCTTTTAAATAATTTATAGAAGCTGTCACAGCTATTTTAATTAAATATGTGCAGCTTTCTTCCTATGGTCAGATGGTGATGCTTTCTTGTTGTAACCTTTCTCTTCTGATTCTTACATAGTTTTTACACTCTTTTTTCTCATATTACCAGATCTTGGAAAGGAGGTAGTTTTATATATTCTCATAAATACAGAATATTCTAAGGTTTCCTATTCTCTGCAAATTTCATTTTTGGTTCTCTGTATTAAGCACAACTTGTTGTAAATGTACATTTACCAGATGAAGAAGAAAACATGTATTAATTACAAGTTATTTGGAGTACAGAATATTGTAGTGTTTGAAGCAGACCCCCTCATGATAGAAATATTTCATCCTCTAGGAAAAATCCTTAAAAAAGAAAAAAAAAACTCACCCTTAGAAAGTCAGCAAAACTGACAGGGTCATGAAGACCCTGTTTCTCAAGAGGAAAAAGGATAGAATTCTGAGATCTTCTTTCGTAGGTTTACAGAGAAAGAGCCAGAACAGCCAGTGCTGTATAGAGAAACCTGGTCTTCAATAAATAAATAAATAAATAAATAAATAAATAAATAAATAAATAAATAAAGTAGAGATGAAAAAAGAAAAAAAGAAAAAAAAGATGTATAAGCAAAAAATAGAACTCACAATGCAAAGAAAACTTTAAGACAGGCACTGTGATCTGTAAATAGCAGAGACCACCTAAGCAGGCCAGAAAAAATGCAAAAACCACCCTATCTGACAATAAAAGGTTGAAAGTAATTGAGCTTCCTGGAAATAATACTCCCCCACCCATTTGCTGCCTGAGAATTATTCAGAGTGATACAGGTTTTGGTGAGTGATCATGCACACTATTGTTAGCTTTGGTAATGTAGCTGACTCTCAGTCACTTCAGATTCTGTTAGTCACTTCTCTATAGACAGACCTCCAAAAAAATCATTTGTTCTTTAGAACTTAGTTTTATCCATACCTTAGTGTGTTGTGGGGTCTATATCTGGGGTGATATATCTTCCCAGAAAAATTGATTGGTATAACATTATTGTCATTTAGACTGTTATTAAAATATGATGTCCTGGGCTTTGGAACCAATGTTATGAAAAGGATGAAGACAGTATGGGGGAATATTGCCTATGGAGGCCTGGGGGCAAGAGAGATGCCTCTGAGAAGCTCATGTTGGGAATCACTTCCCACTGAGGGACCAGCCACATGATGGTATAGTACAGAATATAATTTATTCAAGTCATGGCGGAGTTAAGAGGGTAGAAGAAGCAGAGAGAGAAATAGGTATTGAGGCCATAGCATGTGAAGAGAGAAGGTGAAGGGAAAGGGGAAGAGCAGGGATGGGGTGAGAGCAAGGTTGCAAGAAAGCAAGAGCAAGAGAGAGAGAGAGGAGGGGTCAAGCAGCCCCTTTTATAGTGCCAAGTCATTGAAGCAGAACATACCTGACTGTTGCCAGGTAAACGAAGGGTGGGATTTACAGAATACCAATATTCCCCCATTTTGGATTAATTAAAAAAGAAAATTTAGAGGTGATGGTGGACCAGGAATAAGGTTTTTGTGATCTCTGACAACTTCATTCTTGTTTTGGGGTGATGTTTTTAGAGGGTCCAGAAAAGTGGGGGTGGAGATATTATCCCAGTCTTAGAGTTGGTTGTTTCCTTGTTGTCCAGGGTCTGTGGAACCATCTGAGGAAAGGTCAGAAGAACAGTCTAGAAGAGTCTGTGTCTGCAAGTGAAGGCTGAAACATATGTAGGTTGCTTCTCTGGAGCCATTCTAGATGTAATGAGCACCTGGACTTGACAAGATGCTGGAACACACACACACACACACACACACACACACACACACACACACACACACGGCATGCACACACACATATATACATCATAGGAAGAGATTAAGTACATTTGGAAGATAAAATAAATTGCAGGAGTGGTCCTAATGCTGCCATTCCTCCCCTTTTTTATTTTAAAAAGGAGCAAATTGGGAGGGGGAGGCCGATGGTGAAAGAGGTATAGGGGCAGCAAGAGTCCCAGTAGCTGCTTTCTGCTGTCTTGGAGCATTGTAGGGGATGCAGCTAGCTTTCACCATCAGGATCCACCTGACAAATGTTCACATCAGGTTCCTCTATGGACAGTGGCTGGTAATCCTGTAACAGAAACTAATTAATAGTTTGGTTAGAAATTTTTTGCATATATCATTGAAGAAATGTAGATACAAGATTGATACAGTTTGGAACAAACTTTTACAGGATATGTCCTGGATTTCTTAAAACAGTTTGTCATGCCATGAAGAAGGATAGAGGAAATGTGTGGAGTCATGGCAACATTAGAGTCGGGCACCTGGATTTTGATAGTACTCACTGGGGCCCTGGATTGTTTTTACAGTAGAGTTTACCAACAACTTCTGTCTCCCACCTGGGATCTCATGGATTTTGTATGTGAAAAAAGAGCTGTAACTGTCTCAAAAATCACCTTAAAAGGGTCTTGGTAGGATCGAGTAATTGGATGAGAATAGAAGAATCATGTTTAGCAACAGACTTGGGGGTCTACCTGAGAAGCTGGCAAAGGAAACTTGTGTGTGTTAGTAGGTTGACTGGCTAGGAGGAGCAGAAAAGGGGATAGGGAGATGAGAGAGAGAGAGAGGAGAGAGTGAGAGAGGAGCAAGAGAGGGAGAGAGAGAGTGAGAGAGAGAGGAAATAGAGAGTGAAGAGAGAGAGAGAAAAAAAAGAGAGTGCACGTGCGCACGTGAAAGAGAGACATAGGAGAGAGAGGAGAGAGAGAAGAAGAAAGAGAGAGAGAAAAGAGAGAGATGAAGAGAGAGAGGAGAGAGAGAGCGGAAGAGAAAAGGAGAGAGAGGAAGAAAGAGGAGTGAAAGATAAGGAGAAAGAGAGACAGCGAGAGTAAGAGGAGCGAGTGAGAGAGAGAATAGCGATAGAGAGTGAGAGAGAGAGAGGAGAGAAAGAAAGAAAGAGAGACAGAGGAGAGGGAGAAAGCGACAAAGTGAGAGAGAGAGAAAAGAGAGCAAGAGGAGAGAAATAGGAAAGAGAGAGGAAGAGAGAGATGAAAGAGAGAGAGAAGAGAGAGGGGTGAGAAGAGAGAGAGGAGCAAGAGAGAGAGAGAGAGAGAGAGAGAGAGAGAGAGAGAGAGAGAGAGAGAGAAAAGAGAGAGGGGTGAGAAGAGAGAGATAGGAGCGAGAGAGAGCAAGAGCGAGTGAGAGAGAGATGATAGAGAGAGTAGAGAGAAGAGCGAGCGAGAGCAAGAGAGAGATGAGAAAGATGCGAGAGAGTGAGCAAGCGAGAGAGAGAGAGGGAGAGAGAGGAAGGAACGAGAGAAAGAAAAACAGAGGAAGTGAGAGAAGAAAGAAAAATGAGAATAAGAGAGAGAGGAGAGAGAGTTGAGAGAGAGGAAGGGAAGAGAGATAGGTGCAAGGGAGAGTGAGAGAGAGAAGAGAGAGAGGGGAGAGAGAGGAGAAAAAGTATGAGAGATATGAGAAAGAGAGGGAGAGAGAGATGAGAGAGAAAGGAGAGATAGATCAGAGAGAGAAAAGAGAGAGAGAGAGGAGGGAGAAAAAGAGGAGCGAGAGAGACCGAGAGCATTAGAGAGAGAGAGAGAGAGAGAGAGAGAGAGAGAGAGAGAGAGAGAGGAGAGAGAGAGAGAATAGAAAGAGAGAGAAGCAAGAGAGGGAGAGAGGGAAAGAGAGAGAGACAGAGGAGCCAGAGAAAGCTAAAGAGTGTGAGACAGAGAGAGAGAGAGGAGCAAGAGAGGGAGAGAGAGAAATAGAGAGGGAGAGAAAGAGATGAGCGAGATAGAGCAAGAAAGAGAGATTGGCATGAGAGAGAGAAAGAGAGGGAGAGACAGAGGAAGAGAGAGAAGAAAGCAAAAGAGAGAGGAAGAGAGAGAGGAAAGAGAGAGGGACAGAATGAGAGAGAGAAATAGAGAAGTGAGAGAGAGCTAGAGAATGAGAGAGAGGAAGAAAGAGGAGAGAGAAAGGAGAAAGAGAACAACAGAGTGAGAGAGAAAGAAAAGAGAGTGAGAGGAGAGAGAGAGGGAGTGGGAGAGATGAGAGAGTTAGAGAGAAGAGAGAGGGGAGAGAAGAGAGAGAGAAAGATAGGAGCGAGAGAGAGTGAGAGCGAGTGTGAGAGAGAGATGATAGAGAGAGTAGAGAGAGAGAGGAGTGAATGAGAGCGAGAGAGAGATGAGAGAGTGAGCAGAGAGAGAGGAGCAGGAGAGTGAGCAAGGGAGAGAGAGAGACGGAGAGAGAGGAGCAAGAGAAAGAAAAACAGAGGAAGTGAGAGAGGAGAGAAAAAGAGAGAATAAGAGAGAGAGGAGAAAGTTGAGAGAGAGATAGGAAAAGAGATACATGCCAGAGAGAGCGAGAGAGAGAAAGAAGAGAGATACGGGAGAGAGACAGAGGAGTGGGAAAGAGAGAGAGAGAGGAAGAGAGTGAAGAGAAAAAGAAAAAGGAAGAGAGAGTAGAGAGAGAGAAGAGCGAGAGACAGCAAGAGAGCGAGGAAGAAAGAAAAAAGATAGAGGAGTGAAAGAGAGCAAGAGAGAGGGAGAGAGGAGCGAGAGAGTGTGAGAGAGACAGAGAGAGGAGAGACAGAGCAGAGAGAGAGAGGGAAATGAGAGAAAGAGAGATAGCAGCGAGAGAGAACAAGAGAGAGAGAGGAGAAAGACAGAGGAGGGAGAGAACGAGAGAGAGTGAGAGAGAGAAGAGCGAGAGTGCGAAAGAGAGAGATAGCTAGGAAGAAAGAGAGGAGAGACAGAGGTGCAAGAGAGAACAAGAGTGTGTGTGTGTGTGTGTGTGTGTGAGAGAGAGAGAGAGAGAGAGAGAGAGAGAGAGAGAGAGAGAAGAGAGGGGAAAGAGAGAGGAGAGAGAAAAAGAGGGGAGTAAGAGAGGGAGAGAGAGATGAAGAGAGAGAGAGAAAGAGAGGAGTGAGAGAGAGCAAGAGAGACAGAGAGAGAAGAGAGAAAGAGAGGAGAGAGAGGGGGAGAGAAATGTGAGAGAGAGAGGAGAGAGAGGGGAACGAGAGAGCAAAAGCGAGAGAAAGAAAGGAGAAAGAGAGAGAGAGGAGCAAGGGAGAGTGAGAGAGAGATAGAGAGGGAGAGACAGAGATGAGCGAGAGAGAGCAAGAAAGAGAGAGGGAAAAAACAAGACAGAGAGATAGGAAGAGAGAGAGGAGAGAGAGAGGAGGGAGAGAATGAAGAGAGAAACGTGAGAGAGGAGAGATAGTGTGAAAGAGAAATAGAAAAGAGAAAGTGTGTGCGCCTGAGAGAGAGAGAGGAAGAGAGAGTGTGTGTAAAAAAGAGGAGAGAGAGAGAAGGAAGAGAGAGATAGGAGGGATAGAGGGAGAGAAAGAGAAAGATAGAGAGGAAGAGAGAGGAGCAAGAGAGAGAGGAGAAAGAGAGACAGAGAGAGAAGAAAGATAGAGAGGAGCAAATGAGAGTGAGAGAGAGTCTGAGAAGCGAGATAAAGAGAGAAAGTGAGAGAGAGAGAGAAGAGAGAGAGAGGAGAGAAAGAGAGAAAATAGAGAGAGGAAGAGAGAGATGAGAGAGAGAGAGGAATAGAGATAGGAGTGAGAGAGAGCAAGAGAGAGAGGGAGAGAGGAGTGACAGAGAGCTAGTAATGGAGAGAGAAGAGAGAGAACGAAGTGAGAGAGAGGAGCGATAGAGAGCGAGAGCATGAGAGAGAGACAGAGAGAGGAGAGAAAGTAGAGAGAGAGAGAAGCAAGAGAAAGCGAGAGAGAGATGAGAGAGATGAGAGAGAGAGAAAGAATGAAAATAGAAGAGTGAGAGAGGTAGAGAGAGATGAGAGATAGAGAGGACAGAGAGAGAGGAGCGAGAGAGTTAAAGAAAGAGAGAGGAAGAGAGAGAGAGAGATAGGAGCGAGAGAGAGAGAGAGAGAGAGAGAGAAAGAGAGAGAGAGCTAGAGAGAGAGAGAAAGAGAGATAGGAGCAAGAGAGTGAAAGAGAGGGGAGACAGAGAGAGAGCAAGAGAGAGTGAGAGACAGAGAGATAGAAGAGAGAGAGGAGAGAGCGAGAGAGAGAGGAGAGCGAGGGAGAGGAGCAAGAGATCAAAAGAGAGAGAGTGAGAAAGAGAAAGAGGAGAGACAGATAGGAGCAAGAGAGAGTGAGAGAGAGATAGAGAGGGAGAAAGACAGAGGAGCAAGAAAGAGTGAGAAAGAGAGAGAGAGTGAGCAAGAGTGAGCTAGAGAGTTAGGAACAGAGAGAGGAGAGAGTGAGAAAGAGAAAGAGGAGAGAGAAAGAGAGATGAGAGTGAAAGGAGAGAGAGAATGGAGAGAGTGAGAAAGTGAGAGAGAAAGGAAGAGAAAGATGAGAGAGTGAGAGGAGTGAAAGAGAGAGAGAGGAGCCAGAGAGAGTGAAAAAGAGAGAAAGAGAGAAGAGAGTGAAGAGAGAGAGCAAGAGAGAGAGAGAAAGGAAGGAAAAGTGGGCAGAGAGACAGGAAAAAGAGAGAGAAATAGAGAGACTAGAGAGAAAGCAAAA
>NC_137972.1:0-7500 GCF_963924665.1 Micromys minutus
ACCCTAACCCTAACCTAACCCTAACCCTAACCCTAACCCTAACCCTTCCTACTAACCTAACCTAATAACCCTAACCCTAACCCTAACCCTAACCTAACCCTAACCCTAACCCTAACCAGCGAGTAACCCTAACCCTAACCCTAACCTAACCCTAACCCTAACCCCTAACCCTAACCCTAACCCTAACCCTAACCCTAACCCTACCCTAACCCTAACCCTAACCCTAACCCTAACCCTAACCCTAACCCTAACCCTAACCCTAACCCTAACCCCTAACCCTAACCCTAACCCTAACCCTAACCCTAACCCTAACCCTAACCCTAACCCTAACCCTAACCCTAACCCTAACCCTAACCCTAACCCTAACCCTAACCCTAACCCTAACCCTAACCCTAACCCTAACCCTAACCCTAACCCTAACCCTAACCTAACCCCTAACCCTAACCCTAACCCTAACCCTAACCCTAACCCTAACCCTAACCCTAACCCTAACCCTAACCCTAACCCTAACCCCTAACCCTAACCCTAACCCTAACCCTAACCCTAACCCTAACCCTAACCCTAACCCTAACCCTAACCCTAACCCTAACCCTAACCCTAACCCTAACCCTAACCCTAACCCTAACCCTAACCCTAACCCCTAACCCTAACCCTAACCCTAACCCTAACCCTAACCCTAACCCTAACCCTAACCCTAACCCTAACCCTAACCCTAACCCTAACCCTAACCCTAACCCTAACCCTAACCCTAACCCTAACCCTAACCCTAACCCTAACCCTAACCCTAACCCTAACCCTAACCCTAACCCTAACCCTAACCCTAACCCTAACCCTAACCCTAACCCTAACCCTAACCCTAACCCTAACCCTAACCCTAACCCTAACCTAACCCTAACCCTAACCCTAACCCTAACCCTAACCCTAACCCTAACCCTAACCCTAACCCTAACCCTAACCCTAACCCTAACCCTAACCCTAACCCTAACCCTAACCCTAACCCTAACCCTAACCCTAACCCTAACCCTAACCCTAACCCTAACCCTAACCCTAACCCTAACCTAACCCTAACCCTAACCCTAACCCTAACCCTAACCCTAACCCTAACCCTAACCCTAACCCTAACCCTAACCCTAACCCTAACCCTAACCCTAACCCTAACCCTAACCCTAACCCTAACCCTAACCCTAACCCTAACCCTAACCCTAACCCTAACCCTAACCCTAACCCTAACCCTAACCCTAACCCTAACCCTAACCCTAACCCTAACCCTAACCCTAACCCTAACCCTAACCCTAACCCTAACCCTAACCCTAACCCTAACCCTAACCCTAACCCTAACCCTAACCTAACCCTAACCCTAACCCTAACCCTAACCCTAACCCTAACCCTAACCCTAACCCTAACCCTAACCCTAACCCTAACCCTAACCCTAACCCTAACCCTAACCCTAACCCTAACCCTAACCCTAACCCTAACCCTAACCCTAACCCTAACCCTAACCCTAACCCTAACCCTAACCCTAACCCTAACCCTAACCCTAACCCTAACCCTAACCCTAACCCTAACCCTAACCCTAACCCTAACCCTAACCCTAACCCTAACCCTAACCCTAACCCTAACCCTAACCCTAACCCTAACCCTAACCCTAACCCTAAACCCTAACCCTAACCCTAACCCTAACCCTAACCCTAACCCTAACCCTAACCCTAACCCTAACCCTAACCCTAACCCTAACCCTAACCCTAACCCTAACCCTAACCCTAACCCTAACCCTAACCCTAACCCTAACCCTAACCCTAACCCTAACCCTAACCCTAACCCTAACCCTAACCCTAACCCTAACCCTAACCCTAACCCTAACCCTAACCCTAACCCTAACCCTAACCCTAACCCTAACCCTAACCCTAACCCTAACCCTAACCCTAACCCTAACCCTAACCCTAACCCTAACCCTAACCCTAACCCTAACCCTAACCCTAACCCTAACCCTAACCCTAACCCTAACCCTAACCCTAACCCTAACCCTAACCCTAACCCTAACCCTAACCCTAACCCTAACCCTAACCCTAACCCTAACCCTAACCCTAACCCTAACCCTAACCCTAACCCTAACCCTAACCCTAACCCTAACCCTAACCCTAACCCTAACCCTAACCCTAACCCTAACCCTAACCCTAACCCTAACCCTAACCCTAACCTAACCCTAACCCTAACCCTAACCCTAACCCTAACCCTAACCCTAACCCTAACCCTAACCCTAACCCTAACCCTAACCCTAACCCTAACCCTAACCCTAACCCTAACCCTAACCCTAACCCTAACCCTAACCCTAACCCTAACCCTAACCCTAACCCTAACCCTAACCCTAACCCTAACCCTAACCCTAACCCTAACCCTAACCCTAACCCTAACCCTAACCCTAACCCTAACCCTAACCCTAACCCTAACCCTAACCCTAACCCTAACCCTAACCCTAACCCTAACCCTAACCCTAACCCTAACCCTAACCCTAACCCTAACCCTAACCCTAACCCTAACCCTAACCCTAACCCTAACCCTAACCCTAACCCTAACCCTAACCCTAACCCTAACCCTAACCCTAACCCTAACCCTAACCCTAACCCTAACCCTAACCCTAACCCTAACCCTAACCCTAACCCTAACCCTAACCCTAACCCTAACCCTAACCCTAACCCTAACCCTAACCCTAACCCTAACCCTAACCCTAACCCTAACCCTAACCCTAACCCTAACCCTAACCCTAACCCTAACCCTAACCCTAACCCTAACCCTAACCCTAACCCTAACCCTAACCCTAACCCTAACCCTAACCCTAACCCTAACCCTAACCCTAACCCTAACCCTAACCCTAACCCTAACCCTAACCCTAACCCTAACCCTAACCCTAACCCTAACCCTAACCCTAACCCTAACCCTAACCCTAACCCTAACCCTAACCCTAACCCTAACCCTAACCCTAACCCTAACCCTAACCCTAACCCTAACCCTAACCCTAACCCTAACCCTAACCCTAACCCTAACCCTAACCCTAACCCTAACCCTAACCCTAACCCTAACCCTAACCCTAACCCTAACCCTAACCCTAACCCTAACCTAACCCTAACCCTAACCCTAACCCTAACCCTAACCCTAACCCTAACCCTAACCCTAACCCTAACCCTAACCCTAACCCTAACCCTAACCCTAACCCTAACCCTAACCCTAACCCTAACCCTAACCCTAACCCTAACCCTAACCCTAACCCTAACCCTAACCCTAACCCTAACCCTAACCCTAACCCTAACCCTAACCCTAACCCTAACCCTAACCCTAACCCTAACCCTAACCCTAACCCTAACCCTAACCCTAACCCTAACCCTAACCCTAACCCTAACCCTAACCCTAACCCTAACCCTAACCCTAACCCTAACCCTAACCCTAACCCTAACCCTAACCCTAACCCTAACCCTAACCCTAACCCTAACCCTAACCCTAACCCTAACCCTAACCCTAACCCTAACCCTAACCCTAACCCTAACCCTAACCCTAACCCTAACCCTAACCCTAACCCTAACCCTAACCCTAACCCTAACCCTAACCCTAACCCTAACCCTAACCCTAACCCTAACCCTAACCCTAACCCTAACCCTAACCCTAACCCTAACCCTAACCCTAACCCTAACCCTAACCCTAACCCTAACCCTAACCCTAACCCTAACCCTAACCCTAACCCTAACCCTAACCCTAACCCTAACCCTAACCCTAACCCTAACCCTAACCCTAACCCTAACCCTAACCCTAACCCTAACCCTAACCCTAACCCTAACCCTAACCCTAACCCTAACCCTAACCCTAACCCTAACCCTAACCCTAACCCTAACCCTAACCCTAACCCTAACCCTAACCCTAACCCTAACCCTAACCCTAACCCTAACCCTAACCCTAACCCTAACCCTAACCCTAACCCTAACCCTAACCCTAACCCTAACCCTAACCCTAACCCTAACCCTAACCCTAACCCTAACCCTAACCCTAACCCTAACCCTAACCCTAACCCTAACCCTAACCCTAACCCTAACCCTAACCCTAACCCTAACCCTAACCCTAACCCTAACCCTAACCCTAACCCTAACCCTAACCCTAACCCTAACCCTAACCCTAACCCTAACCCTAACCCTAACCCTAACCCTAACCCTAACCCTAACCCTAACCCTAACCCTAACCCTAACCCTAACCCTAACCCTAACCCTAACCCTAACCCTAACCCTAACCCTAACCCTAACCCTAACCCTAACCCTAACCCTAACCCTAACCCTAACCCTAACCCTAACCCTAACCCTAACCCTAACCCTAACCCTAACCCTAACCCTAACCCTAACCCTAACCCTAACCCTAACCCTAACCCTAACCCTAACCCTAACCCTAACCCTAACCTAACCCTAACCCTAACCCTAACCCTAACCCTAACCCTAACCCTAACCCTAACCCTAACCCTAACCCTAACCCTAACCCTAACCCTAACCCTAACCCTAACCCTAACCCTAACCCTAACCCTAACCCTAACCCTAACCCTAACCCTAACCCTAACCCTAACCCTAACCCTAACCCTAACCCTAACCCTAACCCTAACCCTAACCCTAACCCTAACCCTAACCCTAACCCTAACCCTAACCCTAACCCTAACCCTAACCCTAACCCTAACCCTAACCCTAACCCTAACCCTAACCCTAACCCTAACCCTAACCCTAACCCTAACCCTAACCCTAACCCTAACCCTAACCCTAACCCTAACCCTAACCCTAACCCTAACCCTAACCCTAACCCTAACCCTAACCCTAACCCTAACCCTAACCCTAACCCTAACCCTAACCCTAACCCTAACCCTAACCCTAACCCTAACCCTAACCCTAACCCTAACCCTAACCCTAACCCTAACCCTAACCCTAACCCTAACCCTAACCCTAACCCTAACCCTAACCCTAACCCTAACCCTAACCCTAACCCTAACCCTAACCCTAACCCTAACCCTAACCCTAACCCTAACCCTAACCCTAACCCTAACCCTAACCCTAACCCTAACCCTAACCCTAACCCTAACCCTAACCCTAACCCTAACCCTAACCCTAACCCTAACCCTAACCCTAACCCTAACCCTAACCCTAACCCTAACCCTAACCCTAACCCTAACCCTAACCCTAACCCTAACCCTAACCCTAACCCTAACCCTAACCCTAACCCTAACCCTAACCCTAACCCTAACCCTAACCCTAACCCTAACCCTAACCCTAACCCTAACCCTAACCCTAACCCTAACCCTAACCCTAACCCTAACCCTAACCCTAACCCTAACCCTAACCCTAACCCTAACCCTAACCCTAACCCTAACCCTAACCCTAACCCTAACCCTAACCCTAACCCTAACCCTAACCCTAACCCTAACCCTAACCCTAACCCTAACCCTAACCCTAACCCTAACCCTAACCCTAACCCTAACCCTAACCCTAACCCTAACCCTAACCCTAACCCTAACCCTAACCCTAACCCTAACCCTAACCCTAACCCTAACCCTAACCCTAACCCTAACCCTAACCCTAACCCTAACCCTAACCCTAACCCTAACCCTAACCCTAACCCTAACCCTAACCCTAACCCTAACCCTAACCCTAACCCTAACCCTAACCCTAACCCTAACCCTAACCCTAACCCTAACCCTAACCCTAACCCTAACCCTAACCCTAACCCTAACCCTAACCCTAACCCTAACCCTAACCCTAACCCTAACCCTAACCCTAACCCTAACCCTAACCCTAACCCTAACCCTAACCCTAACCCTAACCCTAACCCTAACCCTAACCCTAACCCTAACCCTAACCCTAACCCTAACCCTAACCCTAACCCTAACCCTAACCCTAACCCTAACCCTAACCCTAACCCTAACCCTAACCCTAACCCTAACCCTAACCCTAACCCTAACCCTAACCCTAACCCTAACCCTAACCCTAACCCTAACCCTAACCCTAACCCTAACCCTAACCCTAACCCTAACCCTAACCCTAACCCTAACCCTAACCCTAACCCTAACCCTAACCCTAACCCTAACCCTAACCCTAACCCTAACCCTAACCCTAACCCTAACCCTAACCCTAACCCTAACCCTAACCCTAACCCTAACCCTAACCCTAACCCTAACCCTAACCCTAACCCTAACCCTAACCCTAACCCTAACCCTAACCCTAACCCTAACCCTAACCCTAACCCTAACCCTAACCCTAACCCTAACCCTAACCCTAACCCTAACCCTAACCCTAACCCTAACCCTAACCCTAACCCTAACCCTAACCCTAACCCTAACCCTAACCCTAACCCTAACCCTAACCCTAACCCTAACCCTAACCCTAACCCTAACCCTAACCCTAACCCTAACCCTAACCCTAACCCTAACCCTAACCCTAACCCTAACCCTAACCCTAACCCTAACCCTAACCCTAACCCTAACCCTAACCCTAACCCTAACCCTAACCCTAACCCTAACCCTAACCCTAACCCTAACCCTAACCCTAACCCTAACCCTAACCCTAACCCTAACCCTAACCCTAACCCTAACCCTAACCCTAACCCTAACCCTAACCCTAACCCTAACCCTAACCCTAACCCTAACCCTAACCCTAACCCTAACCCTAACCCTAACCCTAACCCTAACCCTAACCCTAACCCTAACCCTAACCCTAACCCTAACCCTAACCCTAACCCTAACCCTAACCCTAACCCTAACCCTAACCCTAACCCTAACCCTAACCCTAACCCTAACCCTAACCCTAACCCTAACCCTAACCCTAACCCTAACCCTAACCCTAACCCTAACCCTAACCCTAACCCTAACCCTAACCCTAACCCTAACCCTAACCCTAACCCTAACCCTAACCCTAACCCTAACCCTAACCCTAACCCTAACCCTAACCCTAACCCTAACCCTAACCCTAACCCTAACCCTAACCCTAACCCTAACCCTAACCCTAACCCTAACCCTAACCCTAACCCTAACCCTAACCCTAACCCTAACCCTAACCCTAACCCTAACCCTAACCCTAACCCTAACCCTAACCCTAACCCTAACCCTAACCCTAACCCTAACCCTAACCCTAACCCTAACCCTAACCCTAACCCTAACCCTAACCCTAACCCTAACCCTAACCCTAACCCTAACCCTAACCCTAACCCTAACCCTAACCCTAACCCTAACCCTAACCCTAACCCTAACCCTAACCCTAACCCTAACCCTAACCCTAACCCTAACCCTAACCCTAACCCTAACCCTAACCCTAACCCTAACCCTAACCCTAACCCTAACCCTAACCCTAACCCTAACCCTAACCCTAACCCTAACCCTAACCCTAACCCTAACCCTAACCCTAACCCTAACCCTAACCCTAACCCTAACCCTAACCCTAACCCTAACCCTAACCCTAACCCTAACCCTAACCCTAACCCTAACCCTAACCC